>NW_010180579.1:20638-29408 GCF_000695765.1 Mesitornis unicolor | reverse complement strand
CGGTTCAGCCGTGGCCGTTGTGCTACTGAAATGGCTGGGACATAGGCAGATCCAGGAGAAGATGGAGGAGGCGAGGAGGACAAGGGATCTGGCCCTGGAGCAAATGGAGAAGGCAGCTCGCAGGTTTAAGCAAGAGGTAATTTGGGGGAAAGCGTGTATGGGAGTGAGGGATTGTATTTTGGATAACCAAAGAAATGGGAGAGTCCTGATCAGTCTCTCTTTGAATGGTGGTCAGGACATGTGTATGCTTTGGATCATCACCAGTTATTGTGAGGGTCACCACCCCTGTTGTCTCTCAAAACCTCCTGTAAAGGCAGCGTAAAGGAAGTATTTCTTAATACATACCAGTTGAGGGAATCCTGAGGGTGAAAGATGAATCGGAGTTTCGGATCCTCTGAATCAGACCACCACCCCAGATCTCCTCATGCCCTTTTTCTCCTCATCCATCCCAGCTGCCAAGCCTTTCTGCTCCTGTCCTCCTCACCTCTGCCCCTCCATAGAAACCTGTCCACCTCATCATCCTCAAAGAAAGGGGGAGCTTCCAACATCTGCAAATCAGTGACCAAAAACCTGCCCACACTTGGGTAAAGAAGCACCTGGATTTTAGGATGTCAGGTCCTTGGATTTGGGATTTGTCTTAAACCCCTAGTAAATACCTATTGCTATGCTTTTCCTAGGGAGGGAGGTTGCAAACAGCCCCAGTGCTTTTTTCCTGTGTTAATGATAAATTTTGTAAAACTTTAGCTGATTGAATTGCTGTTTAACACATTGCCTGTGAGTTCAAAGGGGGATGAAGCCCTGCAGGAGAGCAAACAGAAACAGGTCAAACCTCTCTTACGGGTTCGTGCAATTCTCCAGTCAAGAAGCAGTTTTCTGCCTGCTTTCGTTCTGGTTTTACGAACCAAGACTCAGCAAATTCCCTGTCAGCAAAAGCCCCACTCCAGCACACGCAGTGCTATGTTGGCAGTGTGCATGTCTACAGGGAATATCTCCTAAAATTCTCCATTCAAGGTCATTGCTGGGCAGATGTTAGAATTGGGTATCTGCAGCCTCAACATCATCCTTTCCTGTCATTTTATTCCCTCTGCACCCAATTTCCTACCCTTTGCAGAACCCAGGCACCCAGACTGCACACATCCTCTCACTGACAATGATGGAGCTGGCAGAGAAGCTGAAGGAGGGGTCCCTGTCCCCAGAGAGTGTTCTTTACTCCTACATGGGCAAAGTGAGTGATACCTCCAATGCTGGGGAGACGGGAGAGATGCTGTGAGGCTCTTCTGCAGAGGGGGCTTTCAAATTAAGAAACAGCTCATTTGCTGAGAGAATCAGCAATGCTGGGGATCGCAATTTGTGAGTGGCTGAAGAGTGGCTTGTGGGTGAGTAAGTAAAACAGATCCAGAGCCAGAAGATTATCATAGCAAGAAACATCTACAGTTTATAGGTAAAGTCTGAATATTGAATGTCAGAGGTTTAAGGAGTTTGAATTTTCAGCTTGAAAACTCAGTTTATATACTATTTCCTTCCTTCCATCTATTTGTCTGTCTTGCTCTGTTCTGGAGAGGCTTTGGAGGTGACTCGGGAGGTGAACTGCGTGATAGACTTCATTCAAGGCTGTGAGGATCAGCTCCAGAAAGTGAAGCAGCAGAAGGAGAAGGGGCTGCTCTATGGCATTCCCATCAGCATCAAGGATCACATTAACTGCAAGGTACATCCTTAATTCCCCTGCTTCTTGGCCTGCGGCTGGGATCAGGCCAGGATGTCCCATTCTCATCAGGACTGGCTACAAGTTCCCTCAGACAAGGATTTACTGGACCAAATACTGTGGGACCAGCAAACCTGCTTTTTTTTTCCTGCTAAAAATTGTGTTTTCTACAGAAATTTCTAACCTGCTCTGATCAGGTTTTCCCTGGGCTAGTCAGGTCTTGTTCCGCCTGTGAGAAAAGTTAGGTGGGAACTCTGTCACAGGAGCCATCAGGACTTATGTCTGTCACTGTCACAGCTCCAGACAGCATCTTTCATGGTACCTAAAGAGCTTTGTTTCCCATCCCCAAGGGCCACGTCTCCTCTGGAGGGATGGTGAAGTTTCTGGGCCAAGTGAAGGAAGAAGACAGCGTCATTGTCCAGGTTCTGAAGAGCCAGGGGGCAATCCCCTTCGTGAAAACCAACATCCCACAGACAATGATAAAGTAATGATGTGTTCACCCTCATGAAAACGCTATGAAATGTCACTCTTGCTATCTGAGACAGGGTGGGCCTGCACACACGAACTCCCACACTTGTCCAATCTAATCATGCACTTTGAGTCAATTGCTTTCTCATTTCAATGTGAAATTATTTCTCTTATGTTTGATGCCTCTTTCTTCTTAAATCCAGCTGTCCCAACAAATCTACTTCATGCTGATTCTACCTGCTGTGATTAATTCCACACATCCCTGCACAGATGCTCTGTGCCCTGTATTTAAGGTTTGCAGGGACAGAAGTACCTCACTCACCCGCTGATCTTCCTCTCCCCAGCTACGACTGCAGCAATCCCATCTTCGGCCAGACCCTGCACCCCCTCAACCACCAGAAGAGCCCTGGGGGCTCCTCGGGAGGAGAGGGAGCTCTGATCGCAGGAGGAGGCTCCATCCTGGGCATCGGCTCGGACATAGCTGGCAGCATCCGCCTGCCGTCCAGCTTCTGCGGGCTGTGCGGGCTCAAACCCACAGGCAACAGGATCAGGTACATCCCAACGTCTGTTCTCTTTTTCCATCCACTGTAGAGGCTGCAAAGTGTCCCTCACAGTGCATCAGACTTTGTAGTAATGTCTGTGGTTTCCTGTAGGTTTAAATTGTCACCTTAACCTGCCTGGTTCCTTGTGTCAGGCAGGGCTAAGGGCTCTGTTAAGGGCGTGTAATGACCTCCATCTGTTAACACAGCAAAGGCTTGTTCAATTTTTAATAGTCCTGTCCAGGAAGCTGAAAGCAGACACTACAGGGTCATTATCTCTTTTTCAGATGTTTTCTAGCTCTTGCTTTACTTGTAAGAGTTTTCTGTTTATCAGAGGTATTTTGCTCACAGATGAGGAATTAGATGCACCAGGGAAAGGTGATGATAAAAACTGTCTCTAGCCCCTAGCACCTTACAGACCATGGACGTTTTCCTAACCTATAAAGTTCAGGTCTTTGCAGGACCTTTTGCCCTCCCAGATGTTGACTGGAGGCAAATGGCAAGTCCACAACCCAGCATGGTGACTTACCTTATGGCAAGAGCTGCTACTAATCTGCTTCTCCCGTTGTGTTCCTAGCAAAATGGGCGTGGTTTCTCCTATCATAGGGATGAAATCGGGTAAGTCCATCCAGATAACATATTACTACTGTCAAGTCTTTGCTTCTTACATCTCCTCTGATTGCTGAAGTGCCAGTAAATGTGCTTTGTTAGTTATGTGACAGGACCTTTGTGCTTGCAGTGACAGGGATGCTGGGGCCAATGGCGAGAGATGTGGACAGCCTGGCTCTCTGCATGAAGGCGCTGCTCTGTCAGGAGATGTTCCGGCTGGACCCCACCGTGCCCCCCATCCCCTTTGATGAGGAGGTGAGGCTCAGAGGCAATCCTATGTCTAGGCAAAGGCCCAGCAACAAAGTGAGATCTTGGGAGATTCCTGTTTGGTTTTATGTCTCAAGGTAGTGAAGGACCCAGAGAAGCAGGCTCAGAGGCAATCCTATGTCTAGGCAAAGGCCCAGCAACAAAGTGAGATCTTGGGAGATTCCTGTTTGATGTCTCAAGGTAGTGAAGGACCTAGAGAAGCAAGTGTCCTGAAGAGAGGACATCCAGCATGAGCAACCACAGGAACAACTGCACAGCAGGGTTGGCAGGCCCCTGTTCACGTGCCCTGATGAGATTTGTCACATACTGACCCCTTCCCTTCACAGCAATGTCCAAAATAAGTTTGTTAGCTCCATCTGGGCCCAACCCCTAATGGAGGTGATTTCTACTGTCCAGAGAAATTTATCCCTCACACCTTTAATTAGAGAGCATAATTTAACAGTCACTGACCTAAGAAATCATTGCCCTTTGCCATTAGCTCTCTGCTTCTACCATCCGATCGTGTCTTTCTGGCTCAGGTCCTAGAATACAATACAGACCAGCCACTTACCCTAGAGGAACAGACTCCTGAACTCTGTCCATAGCCGGGCATCTCAGGCACATGGTCTGCACAGGTGCTATCACACCCATCTCAAAGGTGGGACATGTTCACGTGGCAGCAGGTGGTGTCAGAAGAACCATACCAGGGACCACTGGTGCAGATCTGTGTTCTGGACAACACTGCTTTCCACCAGCCCTACTGCTCTCTTCATTTCTCCAACTCAGGAGACCTCAGTTGCTACCTCCCTGAGCCCTGGGAATGGTCCAATCTTGCACATCTTGTGTGCAAGTGATGACTCCTCTTTTTGCAGGTTTACACCAGTTCAAAGCCACTTCGGATTGGGTATTATGAAGGAGATGGCTACTTCCAGCCCACACCTAGCATGAAACGGGCCGTCCAGCAGACAAGAAAGCTCCTCCAGGATGCAGGACATACGGTGGGTTTTTGTTTTCCTGCCTGTGGTTGCCTGGAGCTGTTATCCTGCTCCTCACAGAGTTTGGAGAAGTCACTTCCCATCTCTTCTTTTATGGCCCATAAAACAGAGACCATCCCTCCCTGCTGCAAGGATCACGAAGAGGAAGACAAATGCAACAGTTTGTTGCAACCTGAAGCAATCTTGCTTATATTCCTGGCCTAGCAGACAGGAGAGTCACCTCCAGATATCTTCAAGTCACCACTTTTCAAAAGCACTGCTTTTACTATCGTGTTTGGTGTTCCAATAAATATAAAACTCACAGCAGTTTCCAGGATCCCTCAGCTGTTAAACGCAGTTTGCAGATTTCTTGGTGGATAAGTGTGGAGGGAGGTGGAACAGTTCCCCTGGGATCTCTTCTAACCTAAATTAAACTGTGATTCCACCAATGGGGATTTCTTTGTGGGAGCTATTTTAGCGATGCAAATTAATCAAGAATACTTAGTGTTCTGAAACCTCTAAAAATTATTCTCTAATGTGTGGAGAAGTGGAGCCTGTGCCAGGTCACAACATTTGTTAATGACTTGGAGACAGGAAGGGACAATGAGCAGATGCTGCTAACCCTGGTCCCTTTGAAAACGGGGTCTTGCTGTCCTGCAGCAGCAAGGGGGGCCTAAGCTTCTCACCACTTCCCACTCACCTCACCATTGAGGCAGGGAGGGTCACAGAGGGCTCTAGGAATCATTCATCTTGGTCGCCTTTTGAACAGGGATGGTTTTCTTGCAGCTTGTTCCCTTTGCACCGCCAAAGATCGACTATGTGATAGATGAGCTGTTCACCAGAGGGCTTTTCTCGGATGGTGCTGCTCACCTGGTGGACTGCTTGTGAGTTAAACCCCCATTTCGACGTGGACCATGAGAGTTGTCACCGTGTAGCCAGTGGTTGCACCCAGAGTGTTTGTATTCTCGTGGATGTAAACTGAATAATGAGCAGCAGAGGAAAGAAATCTTCTGGAAAGATTTAATTCAGCGTGAGCATCATCAAGTTTACAAGAGCAGCTCACCCGCACAGATAACATGGTAGGGCAATAAGATACCGTGTGTCAGCAGTGCTGTGACAACTGGTTTTACCCGTGCGATTAGTCCATGGCACATGGGAAATATCACACATTATAGAACTTGCTATGGAAGTGTGGTGGGTTAGCCATGTCTAGCGGTGAAACACCCACACAGCCACTTGCTCACGTCAGGGTGAAACATGCCCAGGGTCACTCCAGAGCCTTTATGGCACTGACAACATTGGCAGTAAAGTACTTATTTCTCTACAACTTTTGCAGCGAGCACTTACACCTCAGCATCTAAACATGACATGAGCAGCTCTTGTCCAGTGTTTAGGATTGAATCAGGCAGATTTTGTCTTCTAGCAACTCCCCTCTAAGACAAACCCTGCTTTGGAAGCAGCATTGCTGTTGTTGTAGCCCTGGCTTGTCCTGACTTCTTCCCTCTCTGCTCTTCCAGCAAAGGAGATATTGTGGATCCCAACCTGAAATCCCAGTTCAATACTTATAGGCTTCCTGTCCTGGTGAAAAGGATCTTGGCTATCATTCTGAAGCCCATAGTAAGTGTGTGGACGTGTCTCATCTGTGTTATAGTAAATTTGGAAAGCGGGAAAGTTTCTGCATGCAAGTTTCACAGCAGCTCTCTGGGAGTGCTTTGCTGTTTCACACTAAGTGCCCGATGGGCTTGATACTGAGATACACTTATACATTTAATCTCTAAACCCAGGCTGAACTTATCAAGTGGGTCTGACAGCCTTTTGTGGGAGCTTTGCCTGGGAAGGTCAAAATATGATCCATTATCAGGAACCCATGAGCCATACATCTCATCCAGCAATGGGCTTCAGGAAGATTGATATCACTAGCAAGGATCTAAACAGGATCCCTACATCCAGGAGATGCTCTCCAGGGCTAGCAGTGTGGTCTAGAGCCTTACTGACATGGGTTGTTGTGATGAAATATATAAATTAAAGTGGGAGTATAACCACTTCGCTGGAAACCATACCTATTCTTCAGAGCCACTTCTGCTAGGACAAGAAGCGTGCCCAAAATGCAACCACATGGTAGCCAACTATTTCAGCTGCACTGTTGACTAATACCAAGTTTTTTTTCTTTCCTCTGAAAGTACCCACGAATTGCTCGGGATCTCAACGCTCTCTGTGGAGTGGGGTAAGATGCACTGAAGTAGCTCTAGAGAACAGGGATGCACACAGCTGTGTCCATCAGTTCATGCAGGTAGATGCCAGCTCACTGTGCCAAGCTCCATCATGGGGCTGCACAGCACAGGCTCAGCCAGGTGAATATGTGCTGCCTCAGCACCACCTGGCCTTAGCACAGCATTATCTGGGGCTATGCAGTCAGAGATTATTTTAAGAGCTCAAGGATTCTCATTGTGGCAGGGCTAGGATGTCACCATGGACAGCACAGAGAGATAGGGGCTGCTTTCCCCATCAGGTGGATTCTGGTACCCAGAGCATTGTGTGCCAGGCCTCTGCATGCGGGTGCAGTGTGGTGTGAAGTACCTACTGCTCCAAGAGAGACACAGACACACCAAACTGGAAGAAGTGAATTTAGAGGAGTGCCATGATCTCTGTCAAGGAGCTAGAGCACCTAGACATGGTGGCATGCTTTTATCATAAGCTCTTTTGATGTTCCTGTAAGCACATGTGAACCCAGTGGAACCAGCTGGGTGATGCTACAGCTTGTTCATGACTCATGTGGTTTCTGTAATGATGGGCTGTCTGTAGATTTTGTTAATTGCTTTCTGTTGCCACAGTTCAAAAGCTGCTTAATTCTGCTCCCTTTCCAGGTCTGCCAAAAGCCTCTGGGGTCAGCATGGAGCAGTGGCGGTAAGTTGATTTTTTTTTCCTTTGTTTCCTTACTAAATATAGTGAGAGATCCCTAAAGTTTCTAAGTGAATGCTTTGAGCTCCGTGATGGACTTGTGGTTGGAAATGGATCACGTGGAAATAAAGCAGCCAGGCTTTTCTTTGAAAGTGAAGCTTTGCAAGAAGTGGTAAGAGTTCCAGGAAATAGATGTTCATGTGGAAATCTCTACTTACTGGAGGATGGGGAAGAAAGATTATGCTTTGTCCTGCATTTTCTAAGCAGAAATAGCATAAGAACAGCCACTAAAGATGAGGCTTTATTCTTTCCTTCTTCCTGTCTCTTGAAGCAAATACTTCATTTCAGTCTCCAACTAACACCGTGCTTGAACAATCAAGCAGAGACCTTCAGAGTCAAAAATTGTGGTTGTGAACTCTTTGGCCTAGGTTGATTTTGTATAAACTTGTTTGGGATCAGGAACATGGATTCTCCTGGACAACTTTGTCCAGTGCTGCCCACAAACTGGTCAGGTTCCTCTTTAAAACCAGTTCAGTTTTAATAAGTTTGCATTTGTGTTTATTGGCCAGCTCCTCTCCTCCCTGCCCTGATGGTTGGAAACTTTTGGATTTCCCGTGCTGTTTATTCACTTCCAGTTTACCCTCATTTTATTCCTGCCCTTGAGCTTAAATAGCGCCTCTCCTCTCTGCTATTTCCCCTGCCGCTCTCCTCCTTGATCTATTTATAGAGAGCAATCGTATCACCTTCCAGCTGGTGTTTTGCAAGGCTGAAGGAGCTGAGCTGTTTTGGTTTCCTCCCACAAGGCAGGATCTGTGTTTCCTGGGACACCCTCACACCCTCTCCAAAAAGAAACATGCCCCCAGCCTGCACCATGAAGCCTCGATCAGTGCCAGTCACTCGAGGGACGTGCACAGTGGCTTGCAGAGAGTCTGGTGGATTATAGGGAAGAGGGAAAGCTGCAAACCTGCCTGGTCACTGGGGTGATGGGGGTGTTTGGAAGGAAGTGGGTTTGGGGTTTTCTTTTTTAGGTGAAAACAGATTCCTCTGTTCCTGAAAAAATCCAAATCAAACAAACAAAAAAACAGACCAAACAAAAAAAAAATCCACCAAAACCCAAACAAAAAGAAAACTTTTTAAAAAGTCTTTTGGACTCAAAGATATTCAGAATTGTTTTTCTTCAGTGGAAGCATATTCACATTTTTTTCATCAGCTGCGAACAAGAGCTGATTCAAAGCTTTTGGCCAGCGACCAGCTTTTCTCTCAGAAAAAAACAAACCAAAAATCAGGTTAGCTACACTGACTGTTTCCTGGAAACCCATCACATGCATTGAACT
>NW_010180579.1:0-20607 GCF_000695765.1 Mesitornis unicolor | reverse complement strand
GATCTCGGCCTGCAGATGGAAATTGAGGTCAGACTGAAAAACAGCCTCATGGCGTGAGAGATGTGAAAGACCCTTATACAGAAAGCTTGGAGTGAGAGAGTTGTGCTGAAGAGGGGCTGGGCCATGGGACAAACGTGTCCCTGTAACCAGAAGTGGCTGCAGGAGCAGCCATGCTGTGGTCCATCCATGTCTATTTACCCAGACAAAGTGGAGCAGCTCTTTCAGGATGGCTTCATTCATTCAGCAAAGCTGTGGGAAACCAGACTGCAAATCCAGGTCTCTCTTGGTCCTGCAGTATGAGCCTGAAGCTGGGTCTCCTGCACTGGAGGGGAGGACCTTGAGCTTGCCTACCTGCTTCTTGCTGCTGCTTTTTCTTACTTGTATCTTGATGCAGAATGAAAGGAGGTTTGGTGAAAATATTTTGAATTCATGTCTTCTAGATTCTTCTACCAACATAACTAAAGCTTTCAGGGAGTCTGACTTCTTATCCAGCTAGACATAATTTTTCAAACTATTGTTATCTTCAATAAAATTGAAAGACTAAACTGCTCTTAAGAATTGGGTTAATACTTAAAGAAATCAACTCTGAACTGTCCACCTAACATTAATGTATAGGTCTGGGCAGCACATGGTATTCTGACAGGAAACCTAAGGGCAGAAGAACAAAATCCATTGGCCCTTTCAAAGCACAGCTCAGATTTTATTTGATTTTTCAGTTGTAACCACAAAGAGGTTTTTTCGCCTCCTTTTCCCATGCTGTAGGCATTGACCTGCCACTGCAGTTCAACAGACATTGTCATCTCCCCTGTCTTTCCTCCTAGGCTTACTGCACTGAATTCATCGCTAAATGGAAGAAGCTACGGCTGGATGTGATTCTTTGTCCTGCACTGGGGCCAGCCTTTAACCATGGCTGCGCAGGGAAGCTATTTGGTAATCAACATTGAGGCGTCTCTGGATGCATCCGTGGTGGTTTTGTGGGCAGAGCTGGAGCAGGATATTCTGGTCTCTTGGACATTCCCCAAACCATGTGTGGTGTTTGGTCTTTCCTCTGGGGAAGAAAGCAAAGGAAAGGTCTCCTCTGGGTGGGTCTTCTCAGGCACCCACCTCATCTGACCTGCAGGTGTTTTGATTATTATGGGGCAGCAATTAGTGGCACATCTGACCCAGTGGGTGAGTTTTCCCTGCATCGTCTGTCCTGTACTTCTGTACCTTTGCAGCAGCAGGTGGCTATGAGGATAGTTGTCAGAGGGGTGGTAGACCTTAGTACAAGACCAGGCTCTTCTGAATGTGGCAATTTTATATTTCCCAGGCCTTTGCAAAAAGCAGAATGGCTTGTTGCTTGTGATTTGCAGAAAAAGACAATTTTTTACAGCTTCCAGCAAACAGTCAGGGTTCTCCGTTACTCTAGCAATGGACTTTTGAGATCCAAAACCCCCAAGATGGTGTTACAGAACTGGACATCTGGATTATCTTGAAAAGATAGCAGCGATTTTTCCCAGGGGTATGGGAGGCATAGATACAGACTCTGAATCAGATCGAATTCTCGTATTTGTCTCTCCCAAAGCAGATCTAACCTCTGCCTGACTGACAGGGAAAGGCATGGGTCTCTCTCTGGTCTCAGCAGCCATTTGACCCTCAAATGTCTCCATCAAAAGTCCCTTTGAAAGCAGCATGTTTTCATGGTCTCTTTAGGCCCAGCAACTCCAGTTTACAATTTCTGCAACCCAAATTATCATCCAAAAGTCACTGCTGGCCCAGCACACTAAACTTAGACATTTTGCATGCTCTTTTCCAGCTGCGACCTCCTACACCAATTTATACAATGTCTTAAACTTCCCTGCCGGCGTGGTGCCGGTCAGCACGGTGACAAAAGCCGATGAGGAGGAACTGAAGCATTACCGAGGGCACTACGGGGACCCTTGGGATAAGAGGCTGAAAGAGGTCAGTGAGGAAAGAGCTTAAGTCTTAGCAGACGGTTGTGACTGGCACAGTGACACTGCTGGCACGTTGTCCCAAGGCTTGTCTGCATCTCCTGCTGAGAGCAGGAGCTTGTTTAGCAATGTTTTGTAATCTCTTCCTTCATCTCCTCTTCCTGTAATGTCAAAAGATGACATTCTCTCTTGTGCCTCCCCGGGTGCTCTGACTCAGCACCGTGCTTAATTTTTGCAGGCTGTGGAAGGAGCCGTGGGGCTGCCCGTGGCCGTCCAATGCGTGGCTCTGCCATGGCAGGAGGAGCTGTGCCTTCGCTTCATGAAGGAGGTGGAGACGCTTGCCCAGGGCGTGAAGAGAAACGTGTGATTTCTGGGAACGTGCCTTCACTGTGGTGACTTTTCATTCCTTGTCCTCCACTCCAGCCACCTTCTACCTGATGCACAAAGCAAAGTAGCTAGCGACCTGCAGACTCTAAACAACTTTTTCAATAAACTGGCAATAAACGCTGTTTAAAAGTAGTCAGCAAAAATCTCATCTGTGTCCAAACTGTTCTTTTTTATTAGAGTTAAGCTGAGTCAAAAACCAAAAGAAAGGAATGAGAGCTAATGCTGGACCAAAGGAGTCCAATAACTATACCGTAATAATATCTGTTGAATGATACGAGACTGAAAAGCTGTTTACTGCAATATTTTACTTCCAACAGTGGGCAGGAGCAGATGTTTGTGGGAGAGTATGACCTGGTAAGTGCAGGAATTCCCCTCTGGCTCTGCCATTGGTTGGCTCAGACATTTTGGCAAAGACTTGCAGTCAACCTATCATTTTTAATAGCTGCCAAGAAAGCTCTCCTTCATGAACTTGTTGGGCCCCTTCTTGAACTCATTTACCCTCTCGATCTCCACACCATCTGGCAGCAGTGGGCTCTGCAGTCTAATTGCGCACTGAGCAGTGGAAAGCTTAATTTTCTTTCTTTAAGCATAGGCTGTGAGAAATGGTTACTGGTCTGTCTTCACTCCTGTTCTTCATTGCTTCTTCCAGTTAAGTAACATGAAAAGAAGGTTGAGGATTTTTATTGCCTATAAGCACTTGAGGGGAACCTCGAGTTTAAGCATTTCTGTGGCCATGTTTAGATCACACACACTGTTTGGTGCTTCCAACCTCACTGTGACAGTTGTGTGCTGTTTCGAGACCCGTCCTTCACTCTCAAGGTGGAGGAAGAGGCTGGAAGGGAAGGTGGGAGTGACGGAGGAGACTGCAATGCTTTGAATAAGCAAGTGTGCCTTGAAACGAAGCACCAATGTTAGTGATGATCTTTGCCTTCTCCAAGCCCACATAGCTCTCCAGGCAGGGAAGACGGGACCTCAGCACTGAATAGGTAACCAGCCTAGGTAGCATTCCTGGCTAGATCCAAGCATGCACAGACCCCATTTTGCAGAGAAAGGACAGAGACCTTTGCTCATGTACCCCTCCATATCTTTGCAAGGCTGAACGGAGTTAAAGGATCCTGTTTCTGAAAGGAATTTCCGCATGCATACTTGCACTCTGCATTTCAGCTGCTCTCTGTGGGTGGCTCTGGAAGGGATTCACGGCTCCTCCTGCTCCAACCAGTCATTAGATCCCAGCATCCCGCAGCATCAGCTGCCAGCATGGGTACCCTCAGCCCTGGTCTGCAGCTCAGCCAAAGCTCTCCCGGCACTGCAGTGGATGAGGTGGAGAGATGTCCAGAAGAAGATGGGCAAGGCATGGGGGAAACAAGAGACAGGTTTGCTCCAGATGTAGGAGGCTGTTCTGGAATTTAAAGAGCAGGTAAGTGCCTCTGTTTGGCAGAAAGCAAAGCACCTTCCAGAGTAAAACTTGGGGTCCTTCTCCAGACAGGTTGTCCGTGATGTCAGTTGGCATTGCTGCAAGGATATGATGGAGAAGTGATGCTGAGAGCAGTCTGGTGAGATCAGGCACCGAAACTCAAGGAGGAAAAGGCCTTTGGTAGGGCAAAACTTAAGGTTTGCAGGAGAGTTCTTCCTCCAGACCTTCTCTGGGCCAGAGAGAGGACATCCCACACCCACCAGCACCGTGCTGCCGTGTTTCAGACCCTTTGTGGCTCCTTCACTATCAGCTCTTGGCTCGGGCTGTGCAGCCCTTGCAGCCCTGCACCATGTGTTTGCAGAGCACTTGTCCAGCTGCCTGGCACTGACCAAAGTCCAGGCTTTGGTCTATCTCGGAGAATTAGGTAGAAATGCTGCTTGGGTCAAAAGGGCTTTGTTTCTACTAGTTTCTCTCATATCCAGCATTATACCTTGCCTGTGGGCTTTGCTTTGATCATTTTTCCTCCTTCCTCCTGCTTTTAATAGGAATTTAAATCCACTTTCCTCAACCCCCATTTCAGTCTGTGGCCAGATAAGTAACTGAGCATGGTTGAGAGACTGAGTCATCGGACAATTCAAATTTTTTATTTAGTTTTATTCTACTTTGTAGGGGTTTATTTTAGTTTGCAGGTTAGACTTTGTATAGTCACAACATCAGGAGTAAATAAAACTCTCCAGAAGAACTGGTATGAGCAGAAGATGAGTTGTTAGGACAGGTCAAGTTGGCCTCTCACAGTGTCAGAAGCAAAGAAAGCTAGTGTAATAGACAGAACATGAACATCCACAGGATCCCAGGCATTCATTTCAAACAAGTTTCAAGCAGTTGAAGTAGTTAAAAGTGAATGTTTAAAATATAGATGAAACGAAACATCTTGACATAGCAAGACTCACACTTCAGACACAAAAATGCAAGAACTAGTGTTGGTACATCTGTCACTGAAACAGCTGTTAGCTGCACAATTCCTCGTCTCTCCAAGCGCAGTCTTAATTGCTCTTTTCTTCTCTTTTTTCTTTTCTTATTTGATTTTTCTTTTCCTGTTATTCTCGTGCTTCGCACTCAAATCACCTGCCTTCCCCCCTGCCCTGTTTGCTGTGGTGAGACCGGTGAAGAGCCCAACTTCCTGCCATAAGCTTTGTGCCCAGCTGGAAACAACCCAGTCCTTCACCATCAGGGTGCTGAAGTCTCTGCTCTCACTCGGTGAGGACAGACCTGTGAAGACACCAGACATGATGGAAGAAGTAGGAATGCTTCTGGGTTTCTGATGAAGAACTAACAGCTCATCACACCATCTTTGTTGGTGGTGTCTCTGCCTTGCAGGAGAAGCTGTAAGTAGGATCCATACAACACACTTGGCTATGGAAAGGCCCAAGGAAAATAGTGCAATACCCACAAAAGTGGGGAAGATGTAGGGATGGTCAGGAGAGAAACCTGCTGTCAGATGTGTGAGGGTTGGTATGGGAGGTTTCTCCCCCCATCCTATTGCAGTTTATTCAGGGAAAGCCAACAGGGTCCTGGCTAAGCAATGCAAAAAAGGGTTATTGGAAACAGACCCTCACCTCTCAACTGATGTGCTGGGTTGCTGGAATGGTGCAGATTAAGTAGGGGCAAGTTTCTTACCAGCTGTTATGTTCTGTGAGTGTTGGTGGGGTTGCACTGGGATTGAGGAAAGTCTTACGCTTCCAATAGATATTTTAGGCTGAAATGAGTCAGAAACTGGAGAGTTCCCAGAAAACGTTTATTCACCCCTCTGAGTCAACTGGAATAACTTCTCCAGAGGGGACCAGCCCATTTTACTGTGATTTCAGTATTCTGTGAAACATCTTTAAAATTCTTTCAGAGCAGCGTAGTTAACATATCACATTTTGTAAATTGTTTTAAAAAATGCACTTTTTAGAGTGTTTGGTTTCAAAAACACGATCATGAGATAAAACTGGCAGGATTTATTCTTTGTCATTTTAACCAAAACAGAGTCAAAGCTGGCTTAAAATAACTATTACCACTTTAGAGGAAAGACAGTTTAGTTGTAGAAAATCTCTGTAAAACCCAGTGTGCTTGAGGGCTGGGGGTGTTGGATGGAGTGTGATGACACTAAGCCAGAGCAGTTTTTCCTTTGCAGGCAAAGATGGTGCGTCTCCTGCTGGGGACAGGAGTGGACGGTCTGAGTTGGTCAAACTGCCTTTTTCCTGTGATGGTCCAAAGTGAAGGAGATGTCATGGATGCCACAGTGAGATCCCAGACCAGCTGCTACAGACTGACTCTCCTTGTGAAAATAGTCTTGGCTTTCATCTCAGCTCCACTGGTGAGTTTGACCTCAGGCCTGGATCAATTCAGGCAAGAAAAACATTACGGAAACACTGCACTTGTCCTTGGTTATTAAATTCATATCAGTGTAACAGGGAATGCTGGCCTGTGAGTCAGGCAGGTCTGTCTCCTCTGCTATGGACTTGAGATTTGACTTGGGACATCCCTTTGCTTCCTTGCCTTGGTTTCCCGATGGGGACAGGGGTCTCTTTCTCAGCAGATTTTTCTCCCAAGCACCCCTTGCTTCCCTTCTACTCTGAGGGTCCAAAACAGGCTTGAAGCCCAGCCCAGTCCTGAGGGTGGATTCAACCTTCACTCCCTCCGCTCACTTCCCACTGCCCATGTCCCTGTGACAGTAGCCATGGGGCTGCCCATGGCTGTGCTGTGTGTGGTTTTGTGGTGGCAGGAAGAGCCATGCCTCTGGTTCATGAAAGAGGTGGAGATGTTTGGATGTTGGTAGGGGAAGGGGGATGTTGTGAGGGAAAGGGGCTTCCTCAGCGGCATCCGGCCACCTGGAAACGCAGCTGTGCCTGCAGACAAATCTGCCCTTTGAAAGGGCAGTCTGACCGGACACAGCTGCCTCTGTCTCCGTTAAACATTTGCTGAGTGTCTAAAGGGCAGGAGCAGAGCACAGGTCCCAGTGCACAAGTGGATGTGGGAAGCCAATGGCCCAACACTTCCCAGCACTGGATAAAATCCTCCCACATCTGCTCAGCCTGTTACAGAGGTTATGTTGCTGCCACACAGGCAAAGAGCTCACTGTGCCTTGGGAAGCCTTTGCATGGATTCCCAGAGGCTGGGAAAGCGTTGGGTACTGCTGTGTGCTGACCCTGCTCATACACACCATCCACAGGCATCATGGGGCAGGAGCAGGAGCTGGATGGGCCACAGGCATGTCCCCATGATGCTGCTCTCATAAAGCAGCACCTTAGCTCAGGAGGAACTGAAAGGGACCACAGGAAAAGGCCAGCTCAATTTGTTACCATGTAGCTAATTGCCGTCAGCTCCAGACTGTTTCTTAGAGGACGCCAAAGCCAGTTTTGTTCAAAATCCGTAATGAATTTCCCCAGTTAAGAACAAAGAGAAGAGCACTCCCTACTGATGCAAACTGTTACAGAAAACAACAGTAAAATCTTACAGCAGTTAAGAACGGACATGATGGTGGATGAAAAATCAAGCATGAGAGGACTGCCCAGCCCTGATGGCAGAGGGCTCTTCACCTTCATTTCCAGATCCAGCTCAACACTCTGCAGGAGCAGAATCAGGTTCTGGGCTTCTGGCCATCAAGTAAAGCACAATCTAACTGCCCAAAAACGTTTATCCAAGATGGTACCCATAGGAGAACCCACCATCCAAAACCAACAGAGATCACAGACAGACCATGGCATTTGTTTTGGGGCTGGGTTTTTGCCTTCAGCTCAGTGCATGGTCCTTGTGTGCTTGTAGTGAGAAGCTTCCATGCTGGAAGGCCCTCAGACACAAGCTGTCCCAATGTCTTCTGGAAATAAGTTGCCTCTGGGCTGCAGTGCTGTGTGATATTCCACTCCTGAGGCAACACCAGCATGCTCTGTCATAGGGTGGAGCAGCCTCTTCTTCTGGTGCATGCAGACATTGTGGCAGTGCAGAGCCCTATCACAGCCTCTGGCCACCATGGGAGCAGCATGGGCTAGGTGGTTTGGTGAGTGAGTGGGCACCCCACAGCTCTGCATCCTCTCATTATACTGTTCCCCATCCCTATGCAGGGAAGTTGTGATTTCAAGCTGTTTTTTCCTCTTCTCCCATTGTCCTCTCAGGCTATGTAGGAAATAGGAGAGAAGCAATTTCCTTGCTTCATTTGTTTAGCTGATGCCACAGCCCTTCCTCCCCAGTGGAGAACTTCCCACAGTCCAGAAAGCCCCTGTAAACCCATTGCGCCAAGGTTCACTGGCCAAACTTCACCTTTTCTGTCTCCCGGTCAATCATTCTCCACTGCACGCTCCACTGGAGGAAGCTTTTCAAGGGTCAGCTTTAGACTTACAGACTATTTGCTGACCCGAGGCAGTGGTGCTGGGAGGAGGAACAGGTCTGGGCAGGCAGGGAAGGTCTACTGCTACTGCCTCGCTTTTCCCTCTCACTCCATCCCCAGAAACCAGAGGGCCACGTTATGATCCAACAGCAGCTGAAACAGCTCCTGCCAGAGAGGGAGGTGGACCCTTCTGTTGCCCTTGCCCTGCTCTGCAGCTCAGCAGCAACCGTGGGCATCTGGAAATGGTGGGGCAAAAGGCAGATCCAGAAGAAAATGGAAGACGCTCGGAGGACCCGGGATGAGGGGGTGAAGAAAGTGGCAAAGGCTGTCCAGCAGTTCAGGGAGCAGGTAACCTGTCCTTCTGGGGGGGTCTGAGTCCCACCAGGGTGTCTGCGGATGCTGCTCTTCAGCTCCTCCTTCCAGCTCATGCCTCCATAGCTTTTATAATGAGGAGTCCAGGGGCCAGCAACCCTCAACAAGATGAAAGGTTGTTTTGGGAGAAAGGGAGATCATGGCTCTTCTCAAGCTGGATGAGATGCAGTGGGAGTCGACAGCCAGGGAGGTGTGAATTACTCACTGGGAAGAAGTTTTGGACAACAGTAGATGATGAATCACTGGACCTTCATTGATCCAAATCCCAGTTCTTTAGGGATCTAGAAATGCCTTTCCTCTATAGGTAGAAGCAAACGAGCTTTTTCTCTTCATAAGTTTCCACATCTGCCTGCACCCCTATATCTTTGTCCCTAAGACCTGTTTTCTAGATGGCTCTTGGACAATTTTCAAAAGAGCTTTCCCAACAAGTGAGACCTCCCAGCCCAGCAGGCTGCCCAGAAGATGCTTGGCCTAATATTAATGAAACACAGGGCATTCGGTGTCCCCTGGGAGCAACCAGGGCATGACATGCAGACGAACATGGCATGCACCCAACCAGCATGGATGTGGTCCTGAATTCCTACTGCAACACTGGTTTCTAACTGCTGTTCCTCCTTGCTCCATTCACTTCTGAGTAGGTACCGGTTAAACCAGCTCATGTTCACACAAGTAACGTATCTGGAGATAAAACATACCAGCTACCAGTGATACATATCTTTACAACCTTTTTTTCTTAAATCTTGTATCACATTTTTTATATATATATATCTCTCTCTCTCTCAAAAAAGCTGGTGGCACTGAGAACCACCAGGCGTCTTCTCCTGAGTAAACCTCACCCACCCGCGAGTCCCTACTGACTTCTCTGCAGTTTGCTGGGCTTGAACTATCAGATGTTTGTCATCAGACGGGGCTGACCCACCGTGCCTGTACCCATACTGAGGGGTGAAGGGCCAGCCTGAGGGCTTGTGTGCAAGGACTTGGGTACCTTCTGCCCAGGCTGGTGTTTGCTCAGCTGAGGTCAGCTCTTGGTCAGTGGGAAAGTCCCACAGTGCCAGGAGGAAGACTCCGATGTGAAGCATTGGATGCGCAGTTGCTGCAGTGGACGCATGAAGCCCTTCTATGCCTTTGGATGCAGCTGGGCTCCCACATTTGCATTGTGGTCAAGATATCCATGGGGCACAAAGAACAGCTCAAACTCAGGGTGAAACACTCAGCAGCTCAGAGTCTGAACTCCAACATGCAGGGTCTGCCTTTCCAGCAAGCTCTGTTGATAATGTGGCAAAACTTAAGAGCGTTATTCCCTCTGGACCAGTGGGTAACTGAAGGTGCTGTCCTGGTGTTCCCTTCATCCTGTCTTTGCAGGGCCCCAGTGTCCAGACAGACGCCATCCTGTCCCTGCCCCTGCTGGAACTCACTGGGAGACTGCGGGAAGGCTCCCTGTCACCCAGGACTGTCCTCTACACCTACTTAGAGAAGGTGAGTACCTGTCTGCAGCACGATGGGCAAATCACTCACGTTCTCCATGCCATGGCGTGTGGGCTGGTGGCTGAGAAGACTTGTTAGAGCTGGGGATTAGGACAAGTCTTTAATGTAGCAGATACCAGAAGAAAGTTATGAAAAGGCAGGGATCTCTCCATCTCCTGGGTCAGACCCATTGCTGAACAGTCCTATGAGGTGGTTTGAGCTGGGATGCTCTGGGGAGGGAGGTACCATTCATGCAGAGCCACTAACCCTTGTTCTGAAGATCCAAGCAGCTACTGAATGCAGCTGGGTAACAATACTGCTCTTAACTAACATCTCTTCCTTCATGTGCCCACCAAAGGCCCTGGAAGTGACCCAGCAGACGAACTGCTTGCGACATTTTATCCCAGAGTGTGAGCAGCAGCTCCAGGAAATACAACAGCAGCAGGAGAAGGGGCTGCTCTACGGCATCCCCGTCAGTATCAAGGATCACATTGGCCACAAGGTGCTTCCCTTTCTCCCTGTCACGTGTCCCACCGTGAGCTGGGCTGGGTGGTGAAGTGGTGGGGGACAGAGAATGAGGAAGGGGCCTGATCCCTCCCTGCTTACACGACAGGAAGCCTGGCTGGGTCTGAGGCTGTGGCCCCACATGTCATTGCAGATGCATATCTGGCATTAGAAGCCTCCGTCAGCAAGAAAACCAAGGGGTGACTAGTTATACACCCAAATGATTTCTTCTCTGATATGTGAGACAGCACAGGCTGGGCTACGAAGCCTTTGGGCCATAACAGAATCACAGAATCACAGAACGTTAGGGATTGGAAGGGACCTCAAAAGATCATCTAGTCCAATCCCCCAATAACACAGACTTCTACTCAGTATCTTTGCAGTATCAGGGTTAAGAACATGGCTCAGCTACTAGAAAGTCATTAGCAGCAGGAACCATTAACCTCCAATCCCTATTGTGCTGTAGCATAACCACTGGGCCCCTTAGCGAAGAGCCTGTGCATGAGATGCACCAGGGCCCTCCTCACAGACAAGTCCTGATGAGGATTGACCACACACTCCCGAGCTGAGTTTGTTAAACAGTTTCCTCCATGTTGATCTACCAAAACAGTTATGAGGGCTCTAAGCCCAAAGCAAGCCTCGAACACCAAGGCTAACTGAAAAACAATCACACTCTGTTTGCCTGGGATGTATATACCTCCCCTGAACATCCACTGGTGGCTTCACTTGGACAGCAGGATGTTGGATTTCATCCTGAGCTAGGGCACCTATGGAGTTGCACCTGGGTCAGGGGAGAGAAATAGCATGGAAAAGAGCAAGGACAGCTTCAGGAGAAGCCTGAACCCTGTAAGGGCTTGACAGCCTCTGCCAAGAATGAAAGGAGTCCTTGGCCCTTTATGTGAGGGCTTGCAAGGGAGTGGGTTAATACCCGCTCCAAAGGGGACATCAGGTCATCCTTCCAAAACTGCAGAGGAAATGTGCTGACCTGTCCACTGTCACTTCTCCTTTCTGCAGGGACACCTGTCAACCTGTGGGCTTGTGCAGTGCCTGGACACCCTGGCGCAGGAGGACAGTGTCCTCGTCAAGGTTTTGAAGAGCCAGGGGGCCATCCCATTTGCAATGACCAACGTGCCACAGTCCCTCTTCAAGTAACATACTTCATTAAAATTTTTTCCTCTGGTTGTGCTTCTAAAGCTAAAATCTATCCTGTAGGTCCTGGGACAGGCTCGCTCCTGTCTCCTAAGATGTTGTCTGAACCAGTCTCTCTTCCACCAGCTGCCAACAACTTCAGTTCAACTGAAAATATCTTTCAGATAAGATTAAGAGGGGAAAAAAAAAACAAAACAAAAGAACACCATGGCATAAGAGAAACCAAGTGCATTTGTGCATGTGAGGGAGAGTGGAGGCTTAAGGGAATTGACTGTGTCTCAAGGGATTTATGGGATGGAAGGATGGAGTTAACTATGCCATATAAGCTCATTGCAAGGGAGATTCAACAAGGCATTTGTTGTTCCTGACAGCCTGCTTGCTGGTTTTCTTCTCCCCAGCTACGACTGCAGCAATCCCATCTTCGGCCAGACCCTGCACCCCCTCAACCACCAGAAGAGCCCCGGGGGCTCCTCGGGAGGAGAGGGAGCTCTGATCGCAGGAGGAGGCTCCATCCTGGGCATTGGCTCGGACATCGGTGGCAGGATCCGCCTCCCGTCCAGCTTCTGCGGGCTGTGCGGGCTCAAACCCACCGCTGAAAGGCTCAGGTAGGAGCTGACAAAAATATTTTTAATAATTTCCTTCTGGTTCGAAAGACCCCACTATGCAATTCAAACATATTGGGAATATCTCACCATTATTGAAATGACAATATGCCATGACAGTATACTTCTTTTTCTTTTCCCACAGTCTGTCTGGAACGAGTGGCCCAGTCAGTGGGATCCTGGCAAGTATGTTAAGTTTTAATTGCTTTTATCTACATGCTGTGAAGAGTCCTTCTCTAGGCCTGAGGAAAAGCCTGAGACAACCAAAATTTGTCCGGACCCCATCTTAAACATCCCACTTCATTGCCTGATCATCCCTTGCAGCCAACATGGCCACACAGAGAGATGGACCAGTGTTTGGGCATGCATTTGCTTTGCATTGACGCTTGCTCTTGTTTCACTCCAGTTCCTTGTGCGCTGGGGCCAATGGCGAGAGATGTGGACAGCCTGGCTCTCTGCATGAAGGCGCTGCTCTGTCAGGAGATGTTCCGGCTGGACCCCACCGTGCCCCCCATCCCCTTTGATGAGGAGGTGAGTCCTTAAGTCAGCAAGCCCTAGTTCTTTTGAGGGTGCTGCACATTCAACATATGCATTCATTAAGGGTCCAGTTATCTTTACAGTGCTGGCTTCCAGTAACTTGTTAGGTCTCTTTGAGGGCGCAATTCATAATTATTAGGGGAAAAAAAAAAGTTTTTTAAGTAGTTGGCCTTACTGCCTTTTCATACGGTGTGTAGCTTATTAGATTGAGAGAGCCCAGAGAAGACTGGGGAGGAAGGCAACACCAGGAGTAAAAAGCTGGAGATTTTTAAGGGAACATGAGATAGGATCAGGAACTCCTGCAGCAAATCTCTTGACTGACATTTCCTTTCCCTCTGCAGCAGATGAACTGCAGGAGGACTTTCCCACCTCCATCCTTTGTAGCAGTGGTTGAATCAACTGGTGGCTGTGTTCTATCTCGAGGGAGAGATTAAGAGGAGGTTGGATAAAGAGGCAGGGGTGGATATTTGGAAAGGGTAACCTATGGAAACAATGAGCAGCAAACCAGAAAATTAGTTACTCCCTAACCTCCAGAGCTTTTGTCCCCTTCTGCAGTGGGCTTCAGCATGGGGCCAGGGTTGGAAATGCTTCACTGGTGGCTCTTTTCTCCAGGCCTACTCCAGCTCTGCTCCTCTGCGGGTCGGGTACTACGACACGGATGGGTACTTCCCGCTGCCCCCTTGCATGCAGCTGGCAGTGCAGGAGACTCGGGGGGCTCTGCAGAGAGCTGGGCACCAGGTGAGCACAACCACCCCGTGCTCTTCTCCATGGGGTGTCACCAGCTTTGCTCCTCACTGCTGAAATCACCCTTCAGAAACCAGACAGCTCCCAAGCCCAGTGGGAGGATAAATGACCTACCAGAGGTATGAGATTAAGTTACTAGCAATGCATCTCATGGGGAAACAGCATGAGCAATTAGCAAAATTGTACCTGCAAGGGGCCAGGGGTGTAATGAATCCTCCTTTGCTCTCCTGTTGGCTGTGGTCTACAGCTGACAGCAGCATCCTTAAAGCACTGTATTTGACCCTGGAAGGTTGCCCTGGCATTTTCTAGATCTATCGTTCCCCAGCACTGCTCTGAGAGGTGTTTTTCTCCTTCCTCCCCAATGCCCATGGAGATCTCTGTCCTTCCTGAACCTCTGAGGGAAAAGGGCTGCAGGGCACGGGATGGAAAATACCTTTCGCTCCATCTAGACCTCCCTGTGGAAACATGCTAGTGGTGCTCTTCATAGCAAAGTGAGTCCATGTCTGAGAGATGTGGGTGCTGCTGGGACAGGAGGGAAACTGGTGCAGTTTGGGCAACAGAATGGAGGAGGAAAAAGATCTGGAGAGAGCTCAGAGCTGAAGCAAATGGCTGTCAGGGAGGAATGATCCCATCGAGAGATGCCTGGGCTGGTAAAGGTTTGAACCAGGTCCTGTGCTGGCACACAGAACTCAGGGAGGTGCTGCTCTGCCTTTGAATTACATCCACAGTTGGGCCTTGGAAATTATTCACAACCCCAGGCTGCCACATAAACATCTGTTTTGGTGCAGCTGGTGCCCTTTTCTCCACCTCGGATCCACTACGTCATGACTGAACTGTTTTTGAAGACCTTTTTTGCTGATGGAGGCCGTGCTTGGTTGGACGTGTTGTAAGTAGGAACCCTCCATCCCTAGGCCCATGAGCACAATGCACAGGCAAAACAAGCTCATCTCCAAACATGAGATACTTGGGTTTTTGGGAAAAGGCAACCAGCTTCTCTGGCGTGATCCCCTCCTCTTGCTGTCTCTCAGCACAGGAAATATTGTAGATCCAAACTTGAAATCGCAGGTGAATTGTTGCAAGATCCCAAGGCTGGGGAAGAAGCTGCTGGCTCTGATTCTTAAACCTCTGGTGAGTCCCTGGCCTCAGGCCCAAAGCAGAGCGGTGTCAGCAAGGCCTCGAGGTGCTTGAAAATGTGATGGTACTGAGAGACACTTTCACTAGAAACACTGGGATTGCAGGCCAAGGCACATACTACTACTTGGTATCAGGGATCTTTTCTAGACCCCTGCCGGGATTTATCCAGTGCAAAGGGAAATGAGAGGACCAGCCAGAGCTGTAGGAGATTAATGCAGAGCCCACAGCAAGTGGTTCTTCAAATGTTGGACCTAGCAGTGCCCATTTTCCTACGGATTCAGGCACTGGGGTTACTGCAGCAGAGGGACTCTAGCTTGAAGCACTGTCCCTGTGTTGGAGGCCTCCCAGAGATCACACCTTCATGGGGAGTTAGGATTAATGACTGGCCCTCACTGTAGCCCTCTCACCAGCTGCACATCCCTTTGTAGGGCTTCTCGCCACCATTTTCTCTGCCTCTCCGTCCATTGGGGTTTTGTCAGGATCAAAAAGGTAGCAGTGGGTGGGAGGCAATCAAAGTGCTCATAGAGGTCTTGTTTCTGTGAGATTGCAAGCTAAAAAATGTTTGATTTGTCAAAAATAATGAAAGGCAGCTTGGTTCAAGTCAGCGCCTTCCTCTGTGAGCAGGAAATATTGGGCTGTAAGAAACAAATTTAAAACCAACAACCAGAGGTTGGAAGCAAAGTAAATTCAGAGGAGCATTTTAATCATAATCACTCACCCTCAGTGCAGCATCCCCAGGGATGGAAGCAGGATGGGACCAGCGGTTTCCCAGGATGGCACAAGTTACTGCACCCCTGTGCCGTGTCCCTAACAGGAACCTCTTGCCTTTCCAGTTTCCCCGTCTGGCTGACTATCTGGGTGCTTTGGCTGGAATGAGGTAAGATGGCATTGTCCCCAGGATGTCCATGAACATGATCGGTACCTTCTCATCCAAGTGTCCAGGGTGTGGGGGAACTGGATTCACAACAGGCTCTGACCTGCTCTCTGCAGGGGCTGTCTCTCCATCCTGGAGATGGCCTCAGCCCTGAGGAGCACATCTCCCTGGGGCTGCACTGCCGCTGGTGTTATCCTGAAAGGATGGAGGGATTTGGATGGATAAGGCCATACAGGAAGCCCGTGGTGGAGATGAGTACTAAGCCCAGGCTCACAAGAGAAACCTCTCTGCCACTTCCAGACATCTGTTCCTTATTGCATGGCCAAATGCCGAAGATGAAACTTAAGACAAACTATATTGTTTTAAGTAATTACTAAAATCACCGAGGGCTTTTCAACATGGAGGATTATTTAAGCAATCCCTCCTTCTCTTAGAGCTTAAAAATGTTGCTACACATTCCACTTGCAGGTCAGTGAAGGAGATGTGGAACCATCACCATCAAATCGAGGTACGTGTTGAGGACTTTTCTCTCTCACACCATGCTACCACTTGAGGCTGCATGGCAAGCGCCAGGTCAGCAGTTGGGACCAGGGTTGTGCAGGGGGTACTGGCGAGGAGATAAGACATCTCACCTCTCCTCCAAGGCGTACCGCACCGAGTTCATCGCCCAGTGGAGGGAGCTCCAGCTGGACGTTGTGCTGTGCCCTGTCCTGGGGCCTGCCTTCACCACGGGATACCCTGGGAAACTCCTCAGTAAGTGAGTCTGGGACCTTCCCGGGAGGGCAGAGGATGACAGTGGGTGAGATGGGACAGAAACATCCTCTACCATAGAGCTCCACTGCCCCCCTAAGCATTTTATGGGCATTAGGAAGAAAAAATAAACTACTATAAAGCTGTCTGAGGAGATGCAGGCAGACACAGGGATCACAGAAGGGATGAAGCAATCAGTTGTTTCTTGCAGTAGAACTTGGACCTGCAGAGGACCAGCCCTGTGCCATCTCTCCTCCCAGCAGCAGCTGGTTCGCAGGGGTTTCAGTGAACATGTAATGTGTGTTTGAAGGAAGATGGGAGGCTATGACTACCTACCTTCTCTCTCCTGCTTCTCTCAGCTGCCATCTCCTCCACAATGCTGTACAACGTCCTCAACTTCCCTGCTGGAGTCGTACCTGTCAGCACGGTGACAGAAGCTGATGAGGAAGAGCTGAAGCTTTACCGAGGATGCTGCGATGACCCCTGGGACCAGACGCTGAAGCAGGTAGGCAACGTGGAAAGTGGTGGAGCAGAGACTGCTGATGGATGTTCAAGTAATAGTTTCACTGAAATCAGGGGCTCCTCAATGTCTCCATCAATATGGGCACAGTGCAAAAACAATCACCTCCTTTATATACACCTTACAAATCTCTTTTCTCCCAAGCCTCAAAAAGCGCAAGTCACCAAGCTTGGGAGAACTGGGGGAGCACCCCCAGGCTGGATTATAGGGTGAAACATGAAGGAGCCACGCAGCAAGGCTTCTTTGAGTAGGTCCTCGCGACAGCCACAGCCCACAGCGCTGCCCCCTTCCCTCCTGCTCCGCGATGCCTGCCCCAGGCAGAGCATGGATTACGAATGAGGATGCTGAAGGAAAAGGGATCTGGCTGCAGGGCAACTCAAAGCAGAGCTGGCTGGTGGGTGGATGAGGTGGGGAGCATCTTAAAAATGCTGCCCAAGATTTGGCAACTATTTCTATCACGAGAACAGCAAGAGCCTTCCCTCTCCCCCAGCGTGCTGATGCTGCTTGAATGGCAGGGCTCAGCCTCCAACCTCCCCGCTCTCCAGGACACGCCACATGCCTAAACCAAGTTCCCAAAAGCTGCTGGAGGTCTGAGCCCCCGGGTCACCCCTCACCGCTTGTGCCCCCACCGCAGGCTGTGGCAGGAGCCGCTGTGGCAGGAGCCGTGGGGCTGCCCGTGGCTGTGCAGTGCGTGGCCTTGCCATGGCGGGAGGAGCTGTGCCTCCGGCTGATGAAGGAGGTGGAGACCCTCAGCCCTGAGAAGAGAGCGGCGTAGCCTCCACACTCCAGACCTGCGGGGACGGAGGTGAGGAGGAAGGGACAGCGCTGCACAGCTTCTCTTTCGCAATCAGCAACGCAGAGATTACAGCCAGGAGAGGAGAAGGAAGGAAAAGCTGTTTCCTGACCCCGTTCCTTGCCAATAAGCATGGATCCTGTAAGGACTGGCTTAAACTGGGCTCAAGTGATGATGAATCTATGAACTACACCTTCCTGGAAGGATGGACGTGGATGGGGGTTCACCCTCATTTTCACCTACACGTGGCAATGCCAAGAGAAAAGCATTACAAAAGCTTAGTAGTATTTTCTTGCTGGCACTGGAACAACTTCTTCTGGGCTGCCTTGTAAGGAACACAGCCATGTCTACCGTCCCCAGCACTGTATTTTCCTTACAAAAATAAAACCGTAGCTGTTAAGCAACTCTTATAATAAATCCAGTCATCCTCTGCTGCTGGCTGTGATCGTATGAATGCGCAGTTATTAATCAAAATCACACAGACACCTTCCCACTGACCACTAAGTGCCATCCTGCATGGGAGTGCTCACACCTTCCCTCAACCACAGCTTTTCTGTCCATGAGGGATGTCCCCAGTCACTCTCCTTTGCACAGCACCAAGCTCCTTCCACCACCAGATCTCGAGCATCCCAAGCACATTTCCAACATCACACCAGCGGCATTCCCGGGAAGCTCTCATTTCAGGGCCTCAGGCTGCTCTTCCTGAAGGCAGGAGATAAGCAGAGACAGATGCAACTCAGTTATGCAGATGGTGAGATCTGGGACAAGGGCTGAGATCCCCAGATGGTGTTTGTTAACCAAAACCTGCTCACTTAGGATCAAAGTGGTCAGACAGGAGGGAGAAGGCAGCATCCACATAGGGCCATTTACCCCATCCCGAGATAGATATATCACTCCCTCTGATAAAATGTCTCTCTCTTTCCTAGATTAAACACCTCAGTCTCAAAGATAAATATTCAGGACACTCTACAGCAGGTCTTTCTCATTTATTCTCTTTGTCCACAGTAAAAAAAAAGCAGACTTCCTTTGGGACATTTTAAAAAGAAAAATAAATATAAAGCAGTTCAGCTTTCCCTGGAAATCTGGGGCATTTCCTGATAGCCAGCAGACATCATCTGTTGTCCCTTTACACACGACGTAATTTGCAGAAGTACATAGGTCCAAAGTTGGCTGCGAGGTGAGGCAGCACAAGCTCCCCCAGCCGGCAGTCTGAGAAGAAGGAAAACGTGTCCTGAAACAGCGTCCTGAAGCGGCTCAAGTCCTCCACGTGGGTGCTGATGTTAAACTGGGTTTCTGCAATTTCCACCGCTCTCTCGATCACATGCTCGTTCTGCAGTGGGGAGAGGGAGCACGTACAATACATCACCTCTCCTCCCGGTTTGGTAGCCAGGATGCCAGCCCTGCAGGCAAGACAAACACACAGAGTCACGGGGGTAGAGGAATGTGTGGGACACCAGCATTGCTACCCATTGAAATTGGGAAATCGGCATATAATTCACAGGGGGAGAAATAAATCTCCTTGAGCTCCACAGGCTCAGCAGTCTCACCCTGGCACTGCAGCTTGAGGTCTGTTTCAGACCTCGAATAAGTGCTTAGATAGGAGAGACACCACTGGAGAGCAGCTGGAGGAGTAATCCTGCACTCACCTCCACAGGAATGGAGGAAGAGTACCTACAGAGGAGGAGGCTCTCACAGTTCAGGCGCTGCCGTGGGACTCTCTAATCTGTTTCCTTATTGCCCAAGCTCACAGTCAACCCACCCAGCCTTCCAGTGAAATGGGGCGATGAAGTGTGCTCATGTCCTCCCGTGTGCTGGGAGATGTGGATGCTCAGGAAGCCCCCTGAGCTGGTGGGACCCCGAGATCATCACACAAAAGGACAACGCTATACCCGTCCTGTCCCTCAGACCCTCCTCCCTACCACCCATGGCTGCTGCTGGGGACAGGAAACACATTAGACCAAGAACACTTGCACCTTCTTATACTTATTATGATTCGACGTGTTCAACTACTGCCATCGCAGAAAACCACAGGCTTCCCACATTTCCCAGTCAGGGACACATAAAGTAAGAAGAGGTTTCAGTGCTGGCCCTGGCAAGCTGCTGCCGTAACCCAAATAGCACCAAAACAAAGCTCACTCACATCAGCAGCTGCAGCTGCAGCATGGGCAGCATCTGACGCTCCTTGGTCCGTCTCTTGTGGAAGATGTTGTTGTCCTCCTCCATGACCGAGTGCCTGTCCGTGGTGCAGGGTACATCCACCAGGACCTGCAGTGCCACAGGTCCTGCATCAGTGCTGGGCCCAGGTCAAACTCAGCTGAGTCTCGTGGCACAGTCTGCCCCTCACCCAAGTCCTCCACCCTTGCCACACACCAAGCTGAAACAGGAGGAGAGTGACCAAGATGGGTTTATCTTCATCAGTTCCTCGTCACTTACCTTATGGAAAGTGCCACCTTCCAGCTGCTCCCAGTCCCTTCCGTCGCAGGACGTGACGCTCACAGTTTCCCTGATTTCTTTGGGAACGTAGCTATGGAGAATCTGGTGCAGCCTCTTTGTCCGGGAAATGGAGACATCGTTGGCTGCCAGGTACCCTGAGGGGACAAAACAGGGACACCAGGAATGTCACTCTTGCAAAAACACACCCGATTCCCAACTCTTATAACCAGAAATGATCAATGGTCAGACGTTAATGGGCACAGCACACTGTCCCAGCTCCGTTTTATGCAAGGGGCTGAGGAACACCAACCTCCACTCACCACAAAGCCCAGTCTGCAGCAGAGCCAGAGTCTTGCCACCTGGAGCCGCACAAAGGTCAAGGACAAAGTCACCCGGCTGCACGTTGAGCGCCAGGACGGGCAGGAGAGATGCTGCATCCATCAGATAATAGTCAAGGAGCCCCACAGCATCCGGCCTGGAAATCACCGGTTTGCATTAAAAAAAAGCAAGCATGCAAGGAGGGAGGAGAGAAAAGAGCATTTGGAGGTGAGGATGGGGACGTACAGGAGCAGCCCCCGAGGCTGACAGTGACAGCGGGGGCTCTGTCCCAGGGATCACACACACACACACACA
>NW_010180578.1:0-18210 GCF_000695765.1 Mesitornis unicolor | reverse complement strand
CGACTTTTCAAGTGTATTCACAGAAATGCATTTTAATTTCCAGCTCACTTGTGGAAATATCGTTCAACTACATTTAAATTTTTTAATAATGAGCACCTTAATTTTTAATGCTGAGAAATAATTTCCTTTTCTCTCACGCTGCCATACCTTTTGCTCAGAGGCATTAAAAGAAATACTGATAACAGAGTATTTAGAAGGGAGCCTGAAAATTCTAAATGAGATCTTAAAAGTGAAATAATTTCTGCTGTTCCATTAAAGGTTTGAATTTCTTCAACGGAAAACAACAAAGAAATTTTGAAAAAGGTAGAACTGTTTTCTAATTGACAAATATGTCTTCAACACTCTAAATTACAACCTTTTTTATCTCATTTTTAAATGCCAAAGCGGGCATTAAGCTGTATCCTAGCTTACTGGTTAAGGAGAAGGATACTGGTTAAGGTTAAGCATGACTTATTTACTTAACTTTTAAGGTAGAGACAATTCTTGCAGAATAACTGAAAATTATTTCCCTCCTTTTCATTGGCCATTTTTAGACTGTTAAATATGTGAGTGAAGGAACCTAAAGATCAAATCAGACGGGAGCTTTGCATTCTTAACAAAAAACGGACATCAAAGTCAAGAAGGACCGAGAAGATTAAAAGAGATTCCAAAACTCCGGAGCTGTAGCTGTGAAAAAATATTGTTTGCACTGTGCCAGAAGCCTGACCTACAATGCAAGTAATGATCATTGCCCTGTAAAGCTTGGTTTACAATCGGGTGAGTACAACATTTGCTCACTGAACCAGAAAACAAATCATGTCAAAGAAATATTTAAGTTCTATAAACCAAATAAATGCAACCGGGATTTAAATTAATTTTGATGTCACTCTAAATAATTACGTTAAGGAAATCTAACAGCTCCCTGCCCATTTATTTACTTAGGATGATTTTCCACTGTGTCGTCATCATTTCTTTCACGCTTGATTAGAAAATCTTGTAATCTCAGAGAGTAATTTGATTATTAACGTAAGGCAAGTGCTGCAATTTCACAAGGTCCCTCCAAACACATAAAGTTAGTGAAATCAACGCTGAGACACTAGATATGACAACCCAAAGGACTCCCAGTTTTATGAGGTGGTTAATTTATTACTAAGATAATGCTAAAATAACCTCCTCTTAAGTGAAGTATTTGGTATTATAAACACAACAATTAGAAATAAGGAAGCTGCTTTAAAAATATTTACTTCGAGACACCTGCAACTTCCCAAGGCAAACAGAGTCAAGCACACGGCTGTGGGGTCCTGGAAAGATTTGTAAATGTTTGAACTGGAATTCAACCACTGGAGTTCATCACTGCAACCAGGGAAACCACCAGGGTGGAGGAGCAACCTCTTTAAATCCACATGAAACATGTCAAAAAGTCCTACTAATCCATACAAATGATGGCAGCTATGCTGAGAATAAGCTAGAGCTATTTAAATAGAGCTATTTAAATAAAAACACACAGGTTGGAAGGGACCTCTTGAGATCATCTGGTACAACTCCCCTTTCCAAGCAGGATCAACTGTCCAGGACTGCATCTACTTGACTCTTGGGTATCTCCACAGATGGAGACTCCACAACCTCTCTGGGTAACTTCTATCAGTAACTGACCACCCCCACAATAAAAAAGTGTTTTCTTGTATTCCTGCTTTTTAAATTTGTTTAATTGATTACTTCTTGGCCTGTCACTGGCTACTGCTGAGGAGAATCTGGCTCCCTCCTCTTCATTCCCTAACATCAAGCATTTATACACACTGGTAAGATCCCTCCTGAGCCCTCTCCAGGTTGCAGAGTCCCAGCTCTCTCAGCGTCTCCTTTTATGAAAGACACTCCAGTTCCTTTAATCCGCTTTGTGGCTCTGTGCTAGACTCAGCTCAATAAGTTCATGCCTTCCTTGGGGTGATCTTAACAGTGCTGAGCAAAGGGGAAGGATGTCTCTCCTGACATGTTGGCAATGCTCTTCCAAATGCAGCCCAGGAAATAGTTGGCCTTTTTTTGTCATGAGGGTGCACTGCTGACTCATGGTCTGCTTGTTTTCCAGCAGGTTCTCCTCCACAAAGCTTCTTCCCAGACAGCTTCCAGTGTATACTGATACCTGGACATTCCGTTTCCCCTTGTAGAACTCCATGTTGATGAAGTTATGGGAGATAACTTCAGAGGCTTTGCTAAAGTTGAGGTCAACAACATCCACTGCTCAGCTCCCATCCTCCAAGTTAGATATCTCATTGTAGAAGGCAATGTATTGGCTTGGCCAAAAAATAATTGGGTTTTTTTCCAGGGTAAATGGAATACATTAAATACATTAAATACATTAAACAATGTATTGTCCATTTTGTCCAATTACCTTTTGCCATCTTTCAGGCAACTTCATGATTCCATGCTCAAAAACATTCTTATCTTTTTCAGCAAAAAAACAGTTCAAAGTGAAGGTTTTACCATTCAGGGGGTTTTGTAAAGAACAAAACAAATGGCTGTCTGGTGATGCCAGGTCTGGCGAATATGGCGGAGTGATCCTGCTCTGGCAGGGGTTGGACTGGATGATCTTTTGAGGTCCCTTCCAACTCCTCATATTCTGTGATCCCATCCAAGCTGCAACAATTTTTGATGAGTGACCAAACTTGCATATGGTCCAGCATTATCATGGTGAAACATAGCGCCTTTGTGATTCACCAATTCTGGATGCTTCTGTTTGATGGCACCATTTAATTTATCCCGTAGATGACAGCACATGTCCAAATTACTGCATAGGCTCCTTGGAAGCAATGCAAAATACACAATACTGTGGAAATCCCACCAGACTGACAGCACAGCCTTCCTTTGGTGAATACCTGCTTTTCAAGTGCTTTCATCACGCTTGCTCCATGATCTTTTTCATTCATTGCTTCAGATGATCCATTTTTCCTCACCTATTATCATACCTTTCAAAACTGGATTGTTTTCTTCATATTTCAAGAGAGAATCACTGATGTCAATGCACTTCGGGTGTGGTACCCAAATATTGAGCTTCCCAATGCATCCAAGTTGTTTTAAATGGTTTTCAATCCTTGATTTCAGCATGTTAAAATTATCAGCAATTTCTCGCGTCCTTAAATGCGACTGGATTCAATCAATGCCTTTATTTTGTCATTACCAACTCTGGTTGGACTTCCTGAGCATGGTGCATCTTTAGCATCAAAACCTCCAGACCAAAATTTACTAAACCGATTCTGACACCGCCGTAGTTTTAAAGCATCTTCACCATACACATCACATACATTTTTATGAGCTTGCACAGCATTTTTTCCTTTTCCAAATAGGGAAAAATAAGACGTAAATGTTCCTTTTGATTTTCCATTTTGAAATCGATGCCAACTAAACAATTGTAAACGAAATCGCGCACCTTCTTTTTCGAAAACAAGCTTGAGCTGTCAGCTGTCAAGTTCCACAACGGATTTGTGGTTTAAAATTGAAGTTGGTTACATTTCAAGACATGCATGTTCACCTATTAAGAAAAACCTGCAATGACTTTTTGGCCAACCCAACAGTTGGTCAGGCACAACTGCCCCTTCATAAATCCACGTGGACTATCCCAAAGTGCCCAAATGCCAGAAAAAGTGCCCAAAGCTCAAGGAGATCTCAGAGAAGCAGAAACTGCTGCCCAGATCACTGTGCATGTTAACAAGGTCCTAGACCTGGCTCTTCTATAACCCCACTGAGAATGAAAAAGGACCATTTCTAGATTTCACAGCACGGCTGTCTTACAAAGTTGCTTTCATGCTTTGCATTAGAGACTTCTTGGAACTCATTAAAATGTGATATTAAAAATTAAGTAATTTTGAGAAAAAATAATATTTATTAAAAAAAAATGCATCGAGCACAAGGAAAATCCCTGTTACAAAGTTATCCAATTGCAATTAAGCATTACTGTCCAAAAATCTTTGGATTATACTTTGGAAGTATAAATTTCACTTCACTGCATTTAACACAGTAAAGGCAGAGACTGGAAAACTCCATGCAATCTTTAAGCATAAGTATTAGAAATTTTTAAGAAAGTACAGCAACATGACAAAACTAATGGAAGACTTCAGGAAAATCTTTACATGGGGAGCTGAAGGACCTCAGTTGAATTTTATAAAAAATAAATGGAATGGTGATTTGATTACAGTGAAAAAACTTTAAATATCTCTTTAATGTAAAGCAGACATTAAAAAAAGCCAGAGGGTTAAGCTACATGGCCAAACGTAAAATAAAAAGCACATTTTGAAACGTGGGATTGACAAGAAACACTGGAACAAAGAAATCCAGGAGACTGTTAAGTCTCTGATGTTGATGTCTTTCAGGTGGAAATGTTACTTCTGTGAAAGATATAACTCCAGTGCAGGAATACTGAGAAAAAGAATGAAGTCCTGCATAACGCAGGAAGCCAGAAAGATGGCGTAGCTGTCCACTGTGGTTTAAATCCCACGCAAGGCAAGGTTAGCACCCAATCTTTCTATTTTTTCTTGGTCGGTAATAGTGAACGGGGGACTTTTCTGAGTAACATCTCATTACCTCCTGCAGCTCCTGCTGTCATTCTGACTCTGGTGTGATGGTATCAAGTTGCTGTGGCAGTAACATGCTGCTCTGAATGCCTGGGATGCTGAAAAATGGTGCATGAACGTAACGGCCACAGAATGGTCTAATGTTTCTCATACAGGAAAAGTGACTCAGTAGCTGGTTTTGCTGGCTTGCTTCTCCCAGTGACCAGAACTAAACTAAAAGCAAAGGTTCTCACTTAGCCAGGTCTCACGTGGAACATAAAACACCTCATTAAAGATAACAGCGCTAAAATGAGGAGAAACACTGAGCTTTTGGAAGAACAGCAAAGGTCTGAGGACTCCTTGCACCCACATGAAAACACAACACTTGCTCACACACGTGAGTGGACGTGGGTACCGTGGCAAAAGGAGAAACACAAGGGCAGTCCATGCTCATACACAATTTAGTAAGTTCAGCCAAGACAGTGTCACAGCAAAGATGACCTTTAAATGAGAATTGCTTCTCTCTCAGGTCAGTTGATGAATCAGAAATAAGTTCATTGTGCGGTCTCTGCATATGGCCAGATTATCACGTAGCTCCTATTTCTTCTGCCATAACCATTACTTTCCTTTTCTGCGTAACACCCTAAATAAGGATGCACTATGTCTGATGAGTCACTGAATATATTTTTTTGTAGAGCTACAGCGAATGCTAAATAGTTTCTTTAGTGTAGATCCAGAAGCATGGTAGTAAACAAAGCCAATTGCTTCACTTCAGCTCACCACTCTGTTCCTCCTTTTTATTGCTCTGCAAAGGAAACAAGCTCTGTAAGTCCAAAGATCTCTACTACCTCATTGCTCATGAAGGTTGCTCTCTTCTCCTGCATAAAACAGCCACATGCAGAACGAGAAGACGTGACAAAGCAGATGAGAGGAAAAGGTGTCACAGTAAGTGAAGAAAGAATGGGGATTAATGAGTTTACTCTTACAAGTATATCCAATACGCTTGCTAAATGCTAGACTACTAATGTTTCCTTATTCAGAAAAGGAGCGTTTATGCATTTTGCTACTACAAACAGTAATATGCATAAGAATCCAATTTTTATATATCATCATACCAGTTCTTCTCCATGACTGCTCTGCTTCAAATTTTCAGTGAGTTTGGAATTTCCTCTTAAACAAAGCCAAAACCTAATCCTGACGCGTGATCCTTCACTGCTGCCCAGATCGAGTCAGAGAGCTTCCAGGGCTTCATCTCCCTCACTGTGAGTGATCTCCCTGCAGCAAATCTCTGTACATGTATCACATCAGTGTGTATCTGCATCCTTTGGGATATCTGGAAAGCATCCAGGGAGACCAGCTCGGATAGAAGATGCTTCACACACTTCTGTTACCAATTCACACTGCTGACTTATTTGCATCCACCATTTAAATGTACAAGAACCTAAACTGCTCTCTGACAATTATAATTATACAATGATGTGTAATTATTCCTATTCTATTTCCGTAATAGTTATTATATGCATTTTTACTATGTAATTATTGATGCAGCTTATTCCTGTGAGGTGAAAGAAACACTACTGCGTAGAGTTATTCCTCTTAATAGAATTATCCCTCCTAATAATGCACATTTGTCCTGGTTCCCTCCATACTGAACACAGGGAGACAGGGTCTCACCTTTGGTATTTCTCAGTAGTTCAAATATTAAACTCTGATCTTAGACGACAGAATAAAATCCCACTTAAAACACTCTGAAAATGAAAAGGTCACTGGCTCTAACATGAGCCTTCTGCACGCTTCTTTGAGGTTTTGACAATATTACCATTAACACTGTTAGTCTTCCTAATTTCTTTATCTCTTGCTTTAATGCGTGTTGAGAGGTCTCTTAACTTCCACACTTAACTCTCCTCTCACCTCCTTATTAATCCAAGCCTAATTTTCAAAGGAGCTGAACACTCGGAAATGCTCCTAAGGTTGAGTGCAAATTAAAACTTTGAATGTAACACGTAGAACGCAAATGGGAAGTGTAAAAGGAAATCAGGTTCTCAAAGTGTGGCATCCAAACTGAACAGATACTTTCAAATGTTTTGGAGTGTTATTTTCCCATAATATTTTACAGTTTGAGTCTGCAAAATGGGCACATCACTTTTAGCTCTGAATCAGTTACACACTCAGTACTGTGCTTTCATCTTCAGAAGTTATATTGAACAGCAACTTGCTCTACAACTCAAATTCAAATATACGCACTGTAGAGGGGAAGAGAAGGGAAGGGAGGGGAGACAACGGGGACTAAATATAGCAGAAAGCCATGACAGAACCAGTAACTTCATATAACGTGAAAGATTTGGAGGGTCTGCTCGAAGTAGAACAGAGGAACATGACATCTGTAATGAAATAAAACGGGCTATTTAATAGCCATTAGATGTGCATGGTCCTGTTTGTCATCAAACGGAGCGGAGATCTTGTTACAAACAATATGTTATCGTGTAATTAAATGTATTGGAAATGCAAATACGTGTGGGAGTTGAATTAAGATTGCAAACTACGTTACTGATGCCTGGGAGAGAAGGAGCAGCGTGGTGAGCATCTCACTGGTGGGAAGATGAAGACGGATGCTGCGGCTCTGCGCTCTGCTCTTCTCGTTGCTCGGCTCGAGTATTTCCAAATTCATTTATCCACCATTATATATAACACCATGTGTTAACGCTGAACTTTTGCTTCAAAACATGAAGAAGTTCAGAGTGATGTCTCCAAAACACAGCCATTTTTATAACAGTTCCTTAAGGAGAACTAATAGACTGTGTGCTTCTGCAGATTCAATACCCCGTGGAAAAAGCAAACCTCTAAAACATGCTAAAACAGGATATCCAGAGCTTTTTGGTATCCTGGATATTTAACTGCATAACAGTAAGATTCATAATAATTATAAAATCCTTAATAGCATGCTAATATGTTATGAAATATGCTTTAATAGAATATTTAATAGCATATTCACCACACAACTTTTGATTCTCCCTTGCTACATTCAGTTTTTCTGAATGGGTTCTCAGTCCTTACTGAGAAACTTAAATAACCTTAGCTTTCAGATTTTTATGTTCAACTGCAGTGAAATTCAGTGCTATTTTTATAACTTGAAAACCAATATATAACATAGCTTTGGGGCCTACACACCATGACTAATTTTGTTCAAGAATCGGTCTTCTATTATTATTATTATTACTAATACTGGAATTATTAAACTGGTCTTTAATAATTCCCTGCAGTTGACTAAGATCAATGATGTGCAATACTAAATCCTTCCACTTCAAATAACTTAACTGAGCTACCGAATACGAAGATGCCTAAACAAACCAAGAATTATTGAGAGATCCAACTTCAAAACCACAAACTGGGCACAAGTTATTTCATAAAAACACGTAAATGTTTGAGTCTCAACATATTCCCAAACCTTTAAGAGCAGGCTAGATGATAAACTCTCAAAACTGAATTGTTTCTTGAGATACTACAACCATAAACAGTTGTCATCTTTTCTACTGAACTCCCAAATTCAGTGAGCCAGGAGAAACAAAAACATAACACAGTGAAACCAGTCAGTCAAGTTACTTCGTTATATTAAATTTCTGAATAACCAAAGCTTTATTTCATGTCCTGGGCATAATTTCTCCTGCTCCTCAAACCCTTCCCCACAGATATACACATAATATCTCTCTCTCTCTCTCTCTCTCTGTTAGGCTCTGAATAACTGAATAATTTAAATAACGGCGTCTACAACAAAACTTTGGTCACTAGTACTGGTTTCAGTCAATAATTTACATAATGACCCTAAATTCATATTTTGATATATCCCAGACCTAATGAGGTATGGCCAATCCCCGCAATAACATGAAAACTCCTGAGCAATTCTAATATTCTTTCAGTTCACGTGACAGCAGAAACACGGTGCACAAATGACAATACCTACACCTGTGCTGCCAGTCAAGAAAACACTTCAGATGGTTGAAATTGTTCAATCTGCTTCAACTGAAGAGGAACCTCAAGCGTCAGAGCTCAGTAAGTCGTCAGCGCGCTTCATACTCAGCTGCTACTGGTTTTTGTTGGTTCTTAGAAAGAAGCCACGCGTCAAGGTCGGTTAGCACAGGCACCAGTTGTTCCCCAGATTTACTCACCCTTTGCCCTTCTTTGCCAGGTGGACCTTGGGGACCCTCCAGCCCAGGCAAACCCTGAAAATACAAAGATTAAACAAATACTCAGTTTCTTTCCATCCTCTGTTGTTCTACAGAAGTAAGACTAAGCCAAAGAGGCATTTATTTCCAATAATAAACCCAGGTTATTCATAATAACCTCTTTGAGGATAATGTTATGTGCAAGAAAAAAATGCAAACAATAATTATTAATCCCATTCTTCCCTGTAAAGGCTGAATCATTTAGGAAAGAAGAGGTACGTCAGCACTACATAGGCGTAGTTAAATGTAACTGCAGTTTTATATGAAAAATTATTTAACTTGCGAAGTTAGGATGCTGTAAGAAAATCAATAATAAATGAACAAGGTCTATGAAATGAATGACAGCTTACTCCACAACTCACAGTCAGAAATAGGCACTGAAGGGGAAGTGAAGGGAGGGGAAGGGGACTAAATATAGCAGAAGGCTTTACGCTCACCCTATTGTAAAAACCAGCCCCGTGCAGCTTCCTCTGCCTGCCTGGCTCGGCTTTTCCAAACCCTTCGGAGCCACCTCTTCACCCTCTGCCCTCAGGAGGCTCAGGAGCTCTGGGAATTCTGGATAAACCCCCCACGCCTGAGCCTTTCCTCTGAATTCAGTGCAAAGACTTGCCTTTGCAGACAGAAATCACAGGCTTTGGGGCTTTGGTTTTATATCTGATTAACGTATGATATAATCATAAAACTCTTGAATTACAGCGCTGTATTTGGACCAGTGTCCTCCTTCCTTTACTCTATAATTCACCTTGGAACACAATTTAAAAAAGAATTAATTCAAGGATGCTACCCGATTGCCGTTATAGCAATATCAAATATGAAATGAGTTTCAATGTAATCGGCAAGGAGCACTGTTCTTGAATGTAATCCTGCATATTCCTACCCGATATCGCAAAATTCAAGTAGTTACACTTAATTCATTATAGAGTTTGAAATATTAAAATATTAAACTCTTAACCATTTAAATGACTCAGACTCGAGTATTGCTTCAGCTTGGGTTACGTCTTTGGTCAAATTCTGAACCCTTATTTAGAATCAATGACACATCTGAATTGTCCCAATGAGGGTAAACGGTCCCCTAAGAATCACGTTTTTAATGAATGAAATGAATTTTAAAAGTTGATTTATGATCTCTGATTCCCAAGATAAACCTGAGGAAGGAAGTGTGCGTGCCAAAGCTGCTAGCTCATGTATCTCCAAGTGGTGTTTTGAGTTGATTTGAATGTTACAAAGTCAGAAATTAGAAAGTTAGAGAGTTAGAAATAAGCAGTTAGAAAGTCTCGCCTCAATTTTAAATAGAAGTAGTAATTTCAAGAGGTTTTTTATTCTTATTATCTCTTTACTTTCAATCACTGAAGCTGGAAGGTACCTCAAACATTATTTCACTACAGGAAATCTCTCCGTTCACTTCAGTTGACAATGTAAACAAGATAAGGCTTGGTTTCTGTTCCACTGCTGATGCACACCATTCCCATCTTTTCCTAAACGTTTATGGGATGAGAAGATGCTCGACCGTGGTGTGTCCAGCGAATAAATCCCAGTGTCTTAACTACAGCGCAGTTATGCAGTTTATTCATGCAGAAACCCATGAAGCAGTACATGACTATGAACTCTGTAAGCCTTCTCTCCTTTTTCCTCCAAGCAGTCTGGAAATTTACAGAGAATTCTGTTGGTTTGCAATATTCTACACTTGTCCAGAAATTCTGGGAATTCAGGAAGAGGTGGAGTTTTGTTTGGTTAATATTTCATTTGTAGTGACAACTTCATGCAGGAGAATGAGATGAAAACGCCTGTTTTATGGAGGAGGAAATACTCAGCCTCACATATCTGCACAATAAGGCTCTAAGGGCACAAGAATCACAGAAGATCATAACTGCAAAATAATGATAATTAACAGCCAACATTTTTGTCCTAGACCCACTTTCATTCCTTTTCTTCTCTTGACAATATTATTGTCAAGAAAAAGGAACCAGATAAGGAGGTTTATCTTCGAGGAAAGGGAGGAGAGCAGCTTACAATTGGTAACTAGGCAGGGAGGACTACCCTGTACAAGGAGCCACATCCTGACATTGAAACGGAGGTAAAAGTTCACACCAACTTCGGTGGGATCCTCGGGTTAAAAAGGGATAGGACAACATGGGTCAGGTTAACTACCACGGTTGGAAAGCTGTAATAACTTGGCAATGCTAATGAATTAGCAATGCTATCCACAGCAATGCTATCTCACTGAAAAACAACTGGAGAAGAATCACAGAATCACACAGAATCACAGGATGTCAGGAGTTGGCAGGGACCTCTGAAAGCTCCCCCAGTCCAACCCCTGCCAGAGCAGGATCACCCAGACGAGGTCACACAGGAACACGGCCAGGGGTTTTGAATGTCTGCAGAGAAGGAGACTCCACAACCTCTCTGGGCAGCCTGGGCCATGCTCTGCCACCCTCACAGGAAAGAAGTTTGTCCTCATGTTCAGGTTGAACCTCCTGTGCTCCAGCTTGCTCCCATTGCCCCTTGTCCTGGCATTGGACATCACAGAGCAGAGCCTGGCTCCTTCCTCCTGACACTCACCCTTTCCAAATTGATCCCCATGAATGAGGGCACCCCTCAGTCTCCTCTGCTCCAAGCTCAAGAGCCCCAGCTCCCTCAGCTGCTCCTCCTAAGGGAGATGCTCCACTCCCTCCATCATCTTTGTGGCTCTGCTGGACTCTTTCAAGCTGTTCCTGTCCTTCTTGAACTGAGGGGCTCAGAACTGAACACAAGATTGCAGCTGTGGTCTGAGCAGGGCAGAGCAGAGGGGCAGGAGAACCTCTCAGCCCTACAACCACCCCTTCTCATCCACCCCAGGATGCCATTGGCCTTCTTGGCTCAAGGGCACATTGCTGGCTCATGGTCATCCTGCTGGCCACCAACAGCCCCAGGTCCCTTTCCCCTGTGCTCCCCAACAGGTCAGTCCCCAACCTGTACTGGTCCATGGGGTTGTTCTTCCCCAGACACAAGACTCCACACTTGACTTTGCTGTATTTCAACAAGGCCAATCAAACCCTCGATTGCATTGCAGATGTTTGTGTCAGAAGGCAACCTGTTTTACATGTACTGTCTCCCCAGGTAAACAACATCCAAAGCAATAAAAATGATTCACTATATGTCACCCTGATAGTCTAAGACCCGTTAAGAGGATGGATATGGCGATGAGCAAAAGTAGGTGTAGGAATAGCACAACACAAAGTAAGATATAAGAACAGCCTATGACTGGCAGGAAAATACAACACATCCTTACAGGTGGCTAAGATGCACAGGATTTTACTGACTATGCCATGCCACCTGTGCAGTTGGAAGGTGGGACCTGTCTACCTACTTCATGGATAAATGAACTAAAGTAACGAATGCAGCCTTCAGGGCTCGTACCTGTCAGAGACCAGGCAAGGCCCCTGGAGTTACACACCTGAAGGAGCTTGAGGAACATGAAGTGGAAATGTCTCAAACATTACCATGCAGCTTGGGGAAAAAGAAAGTCAGTGAGCTGGAGATGGGCTCAGGTGCACCTGAAACTTAGAAAATCTGTTGCAATGAGTGAGGATGGGCATGAAAAGAGATGAAATGTGATGCACAAGAGAGTTGTACAAACTCTTAAAAACTAAGTTAAGAGCAGAAACTTGTGAATTCATAGAGTAATAAAATATATTAGGTTGGAAGGGGCCGTTCAAGCTCATCCAGTCCAACCCCCGCAGTGAGCAGGGACATTGGGACCAGATCAGGTTGCTCAGAGCCCCACAAAGCCTGGCCTTGAATATCTCCAGGGATGGGACCTGCACCTCCTCTCCGGGCAACCTGTGCCAGTGATCGACCACCCTCATGGGGAAGAACTTCTTCCTAATATACTACCTAAATCTGCCCTTTTCTAGTTTAAAATATTGCTTTGTAAGAGGTAAACCTCTTACAAAAAGAGGGAAGTGTTGGCAAGGGAAAAGATGCTGGTTGTGAAGCTAGATAAAGAAAGAACAAGCACACTATGAAGCACATGCTCACAGGTATTTAAACAAGATATTGTCAAAATTTAGACTAAGCTTTAGTCAAGGGAATACAGGAAAAATGACAGGTTTTAAAAAATGCTACAGTGGAATGAGCGAGCTTCTAAAAGAACTTGCCTCTCATTGAAAATATCTGTAGGAATTAACATTTCAATACCTAAAAATTAATAATTTTTGCAAATGTCAGGAAATAAAGGCCAATAAGAATTATTAAACTTGAGATGGTGGAAGAAAAATGTGTTTGGAAGTGATAGAAAAGTCAACTAACAGTTCAGCCAGTTAAGATGATTTAATTTTCATAAGCTATCAATTTAAAGTGTATTAGCTGGCACATAGATAGCAGAAGCCACTTATTAAAGAAGGGCTAAAATTCTGTCATGTGTCCATGTGGGCACAAAAGCACATTAAAATGCCTGATACATGATGAGAAGCACCTGCAGAGACATGGTGGAGATGTAGTTCATCAATTTAATAGCTCAGAGAAACTGTCTCAACACAAATCAGAAATATAACACAAATGCTGACAACAGTAAGTCCAATTAAGGCACAAAAAATATTTCACTATAGACGTTTACAGACTGTTTTGTACTCTATCCATGAACTACTCTCATCCATTTTCTTCCTCACTACAAATTCCAGCAAATGTATGACCTCACTTTTTAATGGAATAAATCAGAATCACAGAGCCACAGAGTCACAGAATACGAGGAGTTGGAAGGGACCTTGAAAGCTCACCCAGTGCAACCCCTGCCAGAGCAGGATCACCCAGAGGAGGTCACACAGGAACACGCCCAGGGGTTTTGAATGTCTCCACAGAAGGAGACTCCACAACCTCTCTGGGCAGCCTGGGCCATGCTCTGGCACCCTCACAGGAAAGAAGTTTCTCCTCATGTTCAGGTTGAACCTCCTATGCTTCAACTTGCTCCCATTGCCCCTTGTCCTGGCATTGGCTATCAAATGCTACTGCAACAGGAGAAAGTGCATGTATGTAGTTTAGTGAAATGAGTCAAGCAAAGACAGACACAAAGCCTAAATAAGGCACGCAGAAACTCTTTGTGGTAATGTAAGAATCGGTCATTTTCTTACCATGTGAACGAATATGCAAGCTTCTATAATGATAAAACTTGCTACTTCAAAAAGACTCGGCTATCACAGACATTTGGCAAAGCAATTTGGCAATAATATGTGTATAAACAGAAAGGTATAGCCCGACTGAAACAAAATCAACAGTAGAATTTTTTTCACAAGCAAAATGGTGGGCAATTCCCACTACAGGGACTCGACCCAGTTCTTCAATGCACAGTTCTCACCAGGATGAATAAAAGCCATCACACTGAATTATACACACAGTGATCCCTCTGCAAAGCAGGACAGAACCACACAAATGAAGAGTCAGGTTAAAAACTAAATGCAGATTTCCAGATTTCTGATGTAATGCAATGTTATGTCTGACAGCCTGGCTGACTTGAACCTGTGCCAGGGCCTCACCACCCTCACAGTCAAGAATTTCTTCCTAATACCCAGTCTAAATCTCCCCTCTTCCAGTTTAAAACCATTTCCCCTCACAGAATCACAGAATATGAGGAGTTGGCAGGGCCCTCTGGAGATCACTCAGTCCAACCCCTGCCAGAGCAGGATCACCCAGACGAGGTCACACAGGAACACGCCCAGGGGTTTTGAATGTCTGCAGAGAAGGAGACTCCACAACCTCTCTGGGCAGCCTGGGCCATGCTCTGCCACCCTCACAGGAAAGAAGTTTGTCCTCATGTTCAGCTTGAACCTCCTATGCTCCAGCTTGCTCCCTTTGCCCCTTGTCCTGGCATTGGACATCACAGAGCAGAGCCTGGCTCCTTCCTCCTGACACTCGCCCTTTCCAAATTGATCCCCATGAATGAGGGCACCCCTCAGTCTCCTCTGCTCCAAGCTCAAGAGCCCCAGCTCCCTCAGCCGCTCCTCAGCAGGAGATGCTCCACTCCCTCCATCATCTTTGTGGCTCTGCTGGACTCTTTCAAGCAGTTCCTGTCCTTCTTGACCTGAGGGCCCAGAACTGAACACAATATTGCAGACGTGGTCTGAGCAGGCAGAGCAGAGGGGCAGGAGAACCTCTCAGCCCTACAACCACTCCTTCTCATACACCCCAGGATGCCCTCATTCTATCACTACCTGCCCTCGTAAAATGTGAAAAATGGCACAGCAAAGTCACAGATGGCCGATGAATTTCTAATTGTGCTACTGTTTTAGGGAGAGAAATTAGACTACCACTTATTTGAAATACCTGTATCTTCCCCATTTCCCAACAAGACCTGAAGTAAGTCCGGAAGGGAAGTTGAAAGATTGCTACTGCGCTCATCACTCTGTTCTGCCTGGGAGTTCAAAGTGGAATATCCCACGATTTTGCTTTCAAAACTGCTGCCAAGTCACTTATTTCTGTGCAAAAGGAGACAGCACTTAGAAGTAGTATTACGGGTTGCCAGAAAACATGATCAGCTACCTTTTCATGATAATTTATTACTGAAGCAAAGAGAAAGGACGTTCCTCACTGATCTCATTACGCTTTGGGTCTGGTCATTTCTGTAGCACACTCTGCTAACGTGAAGTCTGCTTTGCTTCAGAGGCAATCACTTCAGAGGGAAATTGGACGAGTAATTTCGAGGAAGTTCACATTTTATGAACCTAGGAATTTTAATAGAAATTACTTTACTTTCTAAGCAAAAAAAAAAAGTATCATTTAAAATCCCGAGGAGTAATTTGAAATTATTCTTTACATTGATGTCTACTGCATATGGGAGTATTCCCAAATCATTTTTCTAATGAAGGACATATAAACCACATTCATGCCAATTTAGCAGACTGCAATTTGTTTAAAAACAAATTTTCTGTAAGGCTAAGACATCAATCTTCATTTATGCCTTCAGTATCAACATTACCACATTAAAAAGATAAAAAACCGGACTGAAACTGCTAAAACTTCTTCTATTTCACTAAAAAGGTAGTCTTAAAAGGACCTGTTTCCATACTTGAAAAGCACATTTTAAAGAAGAGAATATTTGCTAGTTATACTGTGAGAGTTAAAGATCACTGTGTCTGATGCAAAACTACTGAGCAGTTCAGTATTTTCATTAAATTACTACACCTACAGTACAAAACTCAAGTAGATAAAATTTGAGATTTTCCTTAGAGGGATGTATATGAAAAGAAGAGATTTAGAATGAAAATATAATTTCCTGTCTATACTTTCTTTAGTTAGCTTGAATTGCTCTCCTTTAGTTCATATCAGTACAGGAAAACAAAGAGAGGTTATTAGCTGAGATGCTTACTAATGGGGGGGGAATGCTTCTTAAGTAACGCAAGTTATCCAGATGTCCTCTTTTGCAGTGTGAGACAGGAAAGGATTCGTATGGGGGATAGGCAAACTGGATTGTGTTCAGTTCTGGGCCCTCAGGTCAAGAAAGACAGGGAATTGTTTGAAAGAGTCCAGTGCAGAGCCACAAAGATGATGGAGGGAGTGGAGCATCTCCTGATGAGGAGCAGCTGAGGGAGCTGGGGCTCTTGAGCTTGGAGCAGAGGAGACTGAGGGGTGCCCTCATTCCTGGGGATCAATTTGGAAAGGGCGAGTGTCAGGAGGAAGGAGCCAGGCTCTGCTCTGGGATGTCCAAGGACAGGACAAGGGGCAATGGGAGCAAGCTGGAGCATAGGAGGTTCAACCTGAACATGAGGAAACACTTGGTCACTGTGAGGGTGGCAGAGCATGGCCCAGGCTGCCCAGAGAGGTTGTGGAGTCTCCTTCTCTGCAGACATTCAAAACCCCTGGCCATGTTCCTGTGTGACCTCCTCTGGGTGATCCTGCTCTGGCAGGGGTTGCACTGGGTGATCTCCAGAGGCCCCTTCCAACTCCTGATATTCTGTGATTCTGTGATTTTTAGGAAGAATCACGGAAATACTGCACAAATGCTGCGATACCAAACTCCTCCTCTGTGGACTTCCGTATAAATGCCAAATACTTACACTATAACTGAAGTACCGCATGAAATGAATTTGTGAAATTCCTAGGGCAACGATGCCGAAGGTGATTTCAGCCTTACACTGATAACTGCTGAAGCTCTGAGGGGAAAGCCGTATAATGTGATGTTCCTTTAGAGAGGGCAGAACCAAAAGTGACAGTGGAGCTTGCCCCGGGCCTGAATCTGCGGCCTTCTCCCTCTGCGCCGCAGTTGTGCACCAGCTTCCTCCGGCTTGATTTAACCGGGCCGAGGAGCCAACATTCCAACTATCTGTGTAGTAAGCAAGTCTTGGGGACTTCTGTCTGTGAGCCACTTAAGCCTCGGCTTCTGCGTAAACACTTGGTGCCATCTGGATGACTATTTTATAACTCCTGAAAGGGATAGGTTCGCAGGAACGTTCGGACGGACGCTGGTTTTCCTCAGGAACTAGGAGCGGCGTATCGAGTGTCGAGGGGAATAGTTATCACATGTTTTACGAGAGATGGCTGCGCCACCTTCCCTCACCTGTCACTCTTCGGACACGGCACGCACAGGCTTAAGCTGGGGATACCAGAGGGAGCTGCAGGCCCAGCTGTGCCCCTGCAGAAAACAGGCCCCAGTTTCGGCCGCCAAATTCCTCATTTTGATAAAACCATACAACACAGGAGTATAATCCTCCTTGGTAAATCTGTGAAGGCTCCTTGGCTACAGGACAATGTATCAGGGAACTTGAACTTTTAAAGATTAAAATCCTGGCATAAAGTAGGCATGATTGAAGAGAAAAAATAAAAATATATTCCCAGCATGCAGTATAAGACACTTGAAAAGTGCTGAAGAAAAGAGACGTCCAGTACTTGCACAGCAATTCAGAAAGTTAGCATGCCAGAGAAATTAAAGACAGCATAAGGACAGCATGAGGATCAGTTATGACTTTGGAAACTACCACCATAACTGAGGAGACTAAATAAATGTGTATCTCTTGACTTGTGTAGTGCTAACCGACCCCATGGAGACACACAAAAACCTGAAATCTTTACGAAATCCTTACAAGTCACAGTTAGTGATCCAAGCCACAACAATGTATTTGTATGAGCAATGAAAGAATCAAACAAATATACTAAGAACTACTGAAATTACTAACTTTAATAGGATTCTATGTAGAGCCCACACATTTTTTCATGTGTTTTGGTTTTTTTTGCAGTTTAGCGTATTTTCACTACAATGGTGGTTTTTTTTCCCTCTAATTCATTGTACAACAACGACAAAACTGTGTTAAAAAGACTTTTCGTAGCTGCCTTAAAGAAACATACAGGAACATGTGGGCTTCAATTCTAACCCTAACTCTATTAACTGCAGAGAAGTATAGTCAGGCATACACTTAATTTCTTTCTGAATTCTCTGCTATTGCTTCAAGTGAGAAGTTTTGTTAAGTGTCTTTATCATCTTTAACAGTGATCTGGATGAGGGGATT
>NW_010180577.1:0-2778 GCF_000695765.1 Mesitornis unicolor | reverse complement strand
AGCTTCTCATCCCCCAGTACCCCCAGTCCTTCTCCCTGGGGCTCCTCTCATCCATTGTCCCCCCAGCCTGGGTTTGTGCTTGGGATTGCCCCTACCCAGGTGCAGGACCTTGCCCTTGGCCTTGTTGAACTTCCTGAGGTTGCCATGGGCCCACATGTCCTGTCCAGGTCTCTCTGGATGGGTCCCTTCCCTCCAGGGTGTCACTGCACCACCCACCTTGGTGTCACCCCAAACTTGTGAGGGTGCACTCGATCCCCCTGTCCATGTCACCCACAAAGATGTTGAACAGCACCGGTCCCAGTACCCATCCCTGGGGAACACCACTCCTCACTAGGGATCCCCCCCTAAATATTCCTGGGTGGAAACAGGGTCAAGGAATGAGCATCATTTTATTGAGGTTGAAAAGCCATAGCCAAATTAGAGAAATTAAGAAAAAACAGTGTATTGAGGGGCTTTGCGTGGCAGCTGCTGAGGAGGAGGAGAAGAAGGGAGGGAGGAAGATTTCCCATCATATCCCATATCTCCCCAGCTTAGATCAACCCCAGAGCCAGGGCTTTTCCCATTCCCAGTTGCAGCCTGAGAGCAAAACCTTGCAGAAAGGGCTGGGAGGGTAAAAATACGGGGTAACATTGTGGGAAAGTGGGGAATTAGAGTAGAAAGTTGGGAAATGGGGATGGGGGAGATGAAGAACATTTTCCCAGGTCTTTATTTCCCCCAAAACTTTTGCTGGTCAGGCCAGGAGTTGCAAGTGGTGTTCATTTTCTTGAATTTAGGAGCTTATCCAAGGGAAAAAAAACTCAAATCCAAGTGGAACTTTCTCTTCCCAGCCTTTGCTGTGTAAGGGCTGGTTGGGGTTTTGGGGGGCATCCCAAGCCCTTTCATGCGGGATTTCCAAGTCTGGCTGCAGAATTTGGTCTGAGGGATGGGGAAAAGAGCAGGACCAGGCCCTGCAAGTGCTCATCCCATCTCTTGAGCTGGTTTTGGCATCACCCAAAATTTGGAAAGCTCTTAAGCATCCTCCTGGTTGCCATCCCTGCTCAGAACACAGGGACGCTGTTGCGAAAATCCTTTCATTTCCTCCCCAAAATTTTGCCTAGGTCAGTATCTACTCACACCTCCCTGCTCCCCAAAAAGCTCAGAAGGCAAAAAATTGTGATTTTCATCAGGGAGGGCTTGAGATGGAGGTTTCCAAATTGTCTCCAGGAGGATGGAGGTTTCTCAGGTCCCAAATTTCCACTCTCGGGCAAGGAGCGCTTCAGCTTCTTTAGCTGCAGGAGAGCAGCTCCTTGGTGGGAGCAGCTAAATCCACAATAAATTGAAATAAATGGAAATAAAGAAGCTGAGAGCAGCAGGGAGAGGGGGTTTTGCTGTATCCTTGGTGAAAGCATCACGGGATGCCGGTCCCGGGGCAAAGGCACCGCTGGAAACGTGCCTCAAGTCCCTCACACTGCCCCATGTGAGTGCTAGCCCAATTTTGGCAGGAAAAAGGGGCAAAAAAGAAAGGACACCCGACCTAATCGGCTTTGGGCGAGCACCGACGGGGCTTAGTGGGTGCCATGGCGGGAAGCTTGAATTTCCTCTCAATAAAAGTGGCGTTGTTTGAAGGGGTTGCTGCAAAGAAAACATGGTGGATGGCTTTGAAGTGATGGGCACTAGGGCCAAATTTTATGGTTTTGGGTGCTCTGGGGTTTTATCCCCAGCACAGACCATTCCTGGCTCTCCCACATAATATTTTGGGGCTTTTTTAATAGGGACACCCATTTTCTCATTGCAGCGGCATTTTAATACACCCCCCTTGCAGCTGATATGATCCTGGGTTCTTCCCACCATCCTCCTGCAGCATTTGGGAGCCATTATTTCTTTCCAAAATCCCTTCTTCACCTCCATCCTTTCCATCTGCACCCTCTGCGGCAGTAGGAGCCCAAATCCCAGTTGTACCAGTTCAAAGTTGGGAGGTTAAGCCTTGCCCAGGCTAATCCATGGAGCCTGCAAACCTCCTGTAAGGAAAAAGCAGCTTTCTTCCCCAAATCGACGTCTTGCCAAGAGCTGCCTGCCCTCCCCGGGGAGCCGGGAGGAATGAGCCACCAGTCCCGAATTAGCTCCAAAGTCTCTGGTTTGTAAAATTAAGGCAGGGAGGTGGCAAGGCTGATTTCCAAGGGCTTGCAAACCTTCTCATTTGAGAGTGAAGAGTCCACTTTGAGGTGCCCATTGCTGGGGAATTCAAAAGCTATTTGGGGTTTTGGTGTCCTACGTGCATGGCTGGTCCCTGAGGGTACAGATCCTGGCCAAGGCAAGGTCATCTCCATGAGAAAACCTCCCAAATCTCACAGAAGTAATTTGTCTGATGCTGTTACCTGATTTCTCCATTCACACCCTAAATAACAAGCAAAAACTGTGCAGGGAGGATGAATTTGGGTTTGTAAAGCCACCTGCAGGAGGGAAAAACCACAGGAGAAAAGCGATTCCCTTGGTCTTTTCTTGTACACCATCCCCATGGCTGAAGTCAGATCCTCTTCTTGCAATATGGGTATGACCCAAGGTCTCTCATTTTTCCGGAAGAGTCCCTCTATCGAGTCAGATCCTCTTCTTGCAATATGGGTATGATCCAAAGTCTCTCATTTTTCCGGAAGAGTGCCTCTATCATGTGTTCTCCAATCTGTTTTACTGGGATTACTTAGGGGTTTTATTTGAATACTTTTATTTTAATTCACTGTCATTTCAGGTGGATCAAGTTCGAAGAAAAGGTGGAGGAAGGTGGCGAGAGGTGGAGCAAGCCCC
>NW_010180576.1:32796-37428 GCF_000695765.1 Mesitornis unicolor | reverse complement strand
TATTAAACCTCAACTTCAGGCAACAAGTGTCACAGGGACCCGCCTGGTTCTAAAAGGTGGCTGAGGAGCTCCTTGGGAAGCAGAGCTGAAGAAATGCCACAGGACGGCACAGCAAAGCCTCCTACCTGGACAGACAAACTGACAGTTGTGCACTGTCAAACTGGTCCAAACTGTGGACCTCTGGACCAGCAGTTACAGAAAAAATTTCTGGTCCTACACAATTAAGAGGACAAGGCTCCTTCAACACTGAACATGACAGATCATCTCAGTTATCAAAGACTGACAGAGATGAAAGTTCTGCACGGCTTTAGGTAAAACTTGAGACAGATCCATCCTCAAGATCTTTTCCAGCTTAGGAGTTCAACACAGGAACATGGCATTTCTCCAGTGTTGCTCATCACGGTAACGGCTACTGAAAGTAAAGGACAAGTTTGAATCACTGCAGGGACTGCTTTAAAACGTGAGATTAGTAACTGTCTTGGGGGAAAGGGCATCTCTAATGGAGGGAATACCTCAGTCATGCCCTTTAGAGACTTCAGTGTTGCTGGACAGACTAGATATAGGTTGGAGGCTGAAAACAACCACACACACCTTCAAAATTCAGCATAAATCATCATGCTTCCATACAACTCACCCAGGGTTATCTACAAGTAGTAGAAGCTCAGACATCGTACTTGACAACCCACCAAAACTCCATTCCACTTTGCCAGATACAGAAGGCTGGTCAGCACTTCATGCAGACAGAGATATGGTGCAAGGTGGATGGGACAGCACTACCGTGGAGACCTATCCACTTCATATCCTCGAAAATGCAGTGCATGCCCAGAGGAGTGGAGTGACTTCCCCCCATTTTGGGAATGGGGTGGAGTAGCACAAGGTACCAGCCAGAACCCAGCCAGCCTCAGCCTCTCCTATGCTGGTAACATCAACTATGCAGAGTCCTGGTGTTCCTTGAACAGTGTTGTGGGGGACACAAGTGTTGGTAGGGTGGCACCATGTGTCCCACTGACCAGAGGATGAGAGAAGCAAGTAGGAACAACAGACAGGCTTGGCCCTGACCATGCCATGCTGTGTAGAAGTCTCCCTTTCCTCCTTCTGGAGATGAAGGACAAACTCAGGGAAGAAGGAACAACTCTGGATAGCTGGAGAACCAACTTTGATGAAAATGAGTTAAAAAAAATAGAGGAAAAAAAATGGAGATGATAAAGACTCAGCTCAAAAGCATCCTGAGACAGACGGCTAAAGAAGTGCTGGTCTTGAGTCAAGGATGGGGCTCGGAGTTACGAGGTGGGAGGTAGGCGGTGTGGAGCGGGCACACCGCCTGGGATGCTCAAGAGAAAGAAAAACACTAGGCTGAAGGCAAGGGTGCATCTGCAGAGAAGTGGGCACGTAGACAAGCACTGAGAGAAGAAAACATATTGCTGGGCGCTTGAATTGATCACTCGGAAACAGTAACACAAGCCTTGTGCTTCTGGCTATAGATACGACTCTTCCCACTACAGGTATCCCTTGCAGAGCAGGGAGATCCTGATTTTTAACTTCTGTAGACTAAAGAGACACAAGAGATGATAAGGGATGATGGGGAGAGGCCAAGTTGGGCATAGGCCATACAGGGAGCTGCGAGAGCCTTCTGCAGCAGCCAAAGCCTAGAAATCTTCATTTTTATTTTTTTTTTCCCTTCAGAAGTGATGAGACAGCAGGAAAAGAGTAACTGTTTGAGGGAGTTACCTGCTGCCAGGTATCCCTTGCAGAGGATGGAGTTCCTGATTTTTAACTTCTGTAGACTAAAGAGACACAAGAGATGATAAGGGATGATGGGGAAAGGCCAAGTTGGGCATAGGCCATACAGGGAGCTGCGAGAGCCTTCTGCAGCAGCCAAAGCCTAGAAATCTTTATTTATTTATTTTTTCCCTTCAGAAGTGATGAGACAGCAAGAAAAGAGTAACTGTTTGAGGGAGCTACCTGCTGGAAAGACTATGAGACTGCTGGCCTCTGTGCCTAGACAAGAGGGAATAACCCAACTGTAATGAATCAAAGAACAGGGATTGCCTGGAAGCGAAAAGGAGGGGGAGCAGGAAGCAAACACCTTGGCACCAGCAGAAGCTGTTTTCTTTTGCCCTTTCACCCAAATAACTGTAGTTATGGGCTTGACTCTATCAGGTACACATCTACATATCCCAGACCTGCAATAGCAGACACCCCACAGAACAACGGCTCCTGGCAAAACCACGTAACAGCACTTGTGCAGTAACTGGTGTGACAATGGACAAGCACTCGAATGCCAAGCATCTCATGTCCTGCCGAACGGCATTGCACATTCAACGGAGACGTGTAGGAGGAATGCTGAAGGAGGTTTCCTGGAGATTGTTTTCTATACTCGTTATACCCAAAGTTGTGTCTGGGTGCTTCAAAAAACAAGCCTCCCTTAAACTGTTCAAAAGATAATAGCCCTATCCAACTGCTCTACAATACAACCTAATACACTGTATCTTTCTAATATTACAAATTAAACATTACATATGAAAAGCTACTCCAGAAGTCACTTGAGGCTGAACAGTTAATGTGTTCTAGAAAAGAAAAATAAATAAATCAGGAAATAGCAAAGTTAAGTTCTAGGTGTTAATAAAAATGTACCCACCCAATGCTGCTGCACCACAGACAAGTCAAGGCACTGTAGCCTGGTGTATATACATTGCTGTATATATGCCACAGCAGGAGGAACACCTCACTTTCCAGAGTGTGCTAAAAATGGAGTTTACTCAGAAGAACCACAATTTGACCACAGAAGCTCAGTGTTAATCTTCTTAACAGTACAATCCAGGGCTAAAAGGGAGATTATCGGTTCCAGTAAGGCTTCGTGAATTATACATCCAGGGGACTAATGCCAAGACGCTCATCACCACTACGGAAAGGTAAAAAGCTGAGTTTTCCAGCACAGGATTTACAGAAATCTCACGTATTTCTCTTTAGAAAAGGAATTGCTGGTTCAAGACCTATCATGCCAAAAAGCTAACACATTTAACTCAGAATACCTGGAGTCTGCTTAGAGAAGAGCATCCTACTTTACCTGGTTAGCCATCATGACAGAAATACCCCCCTCAAGTACCACAGAGATCCACCACCATGTCACAGCTTCCCTCTCTCAGATATAAAAGGCTAAAATCTGCATCTTAAAAGAGACTAAATTCTGCAGAGAAATTGTAATTACTGAAGGTGAAATGATGCCCGGATCGCTGAGTATATTTACCACATGGCAAAACAAGCCCCCTTACCCAGCAAAGCTCCTCCGACCACAGAAAAGAAACATTCCCAAGGTTTGAACATAAAACACAAAAAAGGTGGGAAACACAAGCACACATTCAGGTCAATGTTCCTGTACATTAATGCGTAGCTTTTATTTTCAGGACTGTTTCACATTTACTCTTTTACGGCACGTGCCTCATTCAGATCAAAGTTTGTACAGAGCTCAATTAACAAGAGGTGATTCAGGATCCTATCCAGAATCTCATTCAATGGCTCAAATCCTGGATCTGAAGAAAAAGTTGTTGATTTTTACATACAGTTTTATAGCACGATCATCACTAGAGCACATGAGCCTGTCTGTGTTCACGATGACCCAGTGGTGGGCAGGGAGCGGAGCTGCTCCATGCCATCAAACACACAGCCAGGGCAGAGATTATGGTCAAACCATGCACTGGACGGGTGTTTGGTGATAGGGCTGATTTTAAGATTAGATGTTTTAGACATGTGAGCACACCTCTGCAGCTAGCACCCCCATTTCCCTGTCCTGCAAACAGCATAGAGAAGATGAGTGTGCTGCTGCAAGCTGCCTGCTCGCTGGATCCGCTCATCAGGACATGGCTCTGTGGCAGAGAAAGCCAACTCCCTGCCATGGTGTCAAGCTGCCTCAGCCCCAAGACCCCTTCCAGCCCTCTGCCACATCCTTCGATTTCTGCGACAAACAAGGCAGCATGCCACCGGAGAGCAGCCTCGCTCTTACCCTTCTCTGTGCCAAGCTCAGAATCTTGCAAAAGAGATACCATGGGATCAAAAACTCGATCAAAAAGATGGGAAAGAAGAAAAAGTGAGTGAGACTCACATGGGAAACTTAACTACTCCCACCTCCTAGCCTGAGTGCTCAGCATGGCAAATTCATTCATTCATGTGTCTCTCTTTCACCCCCATTTTTGTGGGGAGGTTGTGTGGGGTCTGTGCGTGTTTTTTTCCCCTCCTTAAAGCAAATGCAAATGTCACTACCAGGTGACAACGAACACCAGATGAGCAGGGCTAGGACCCTCATTTTTCATACAGAGCCTTGCACCAAGCCAGAGGAGTCACTCTCAGTGAGCTGGCTCCTGAACAGGATGAACCAAGTGCTTTGTTATGCTCAAGCAACCCCAAATTTGCTACCGACAGCGGCAAACCAGTGGGTTCAGAGCCTGTGCTGGAAAGGATCACAGGCCAGGGAGCACAGGTCCCCTCTGGTCACCCCGAGGAGCCATGTCACTCCTTCAGACCCAACCCACCCCTCTGCACTCTCCTTTCCCTGCCTCCCACCCTCTCCCTGTTTGTCCACTTCCAAATTATTGCTCCAAAGGCTCTGGTACTAAGGCTTCACAGCCAAAGCCCCTA
>NW_010180576.1:26882-32765 GCF_000695765.1 Mesitornis unicolor | reverse complement strand
GTCCCCTCTGGTCACCCCGAGGAGCCATGTCCCTCCTTCAGACCCAACCCACCCCTCTACACTCTCCTTTCCCTGCCTCCCACCCTCTCCTTGTTTGTCCACTTCCAAATTATTGCTCCCAAAAGGCTCTGGTACTAAGGCTTCACAGCCGAAGCCCCTAGATCATTATTCTTACTATTTTTAATCAGGAGCAAAACAAGGTATTTTTCCTTAGCTGCCTTCTTGAAAACAGGAAGACTTGTTTTGGCTGCAATCTTCTCAAAAACTTCTTCTGATGTAGACACCTAACAGAGAAAGTTTAAGGCCAAAATCTTAAAGTTTGGAAAAATCACAAGGAACTGAAAAATTATTTACAGGAAATCCAACACAACCTTAACAGAGAGAGCTGTCAGTTCTGCTCCTAATTAAAAGGCAGCGATCGATTACATTATTTTTAGTTATGCTCTTACTCTCCTACACACCAGGGTCTTAAAATATCCGCGCATCTGGGGAAAAGTCTTTTTCCATGTCAGCATTTGGATGCTATCCCACGGGAAAACTTGCCACATGCATACAAACGTTGGTATTGAAACCATTTTAACTCATTACTTCTATAAATCAAATATAGGGAAATCGCCCCTGTGCAATCAGTTTAATTACACACACCCCCCCGCCTGCCTCTGCAATGGATGCGAGAGATCAGAGCTCTAACAAAGCCGAAATTCAGAGTGCTGCGGGAGGACTCGGTCGGCTCCGGTCGCACACGCCTTCCAGCTCCTGGGAGGTCGAAGCGAAAGCCTGAATGAGTTCAGTGGGGACGTCACGGCGAAGTCTTTGGACGCTTACAAGCGTTGGCAACGGAAAAGCCTTCAAAACCTCAAACAAACAAACTGCCGAGCTGACGTTTCTTTCCGAACAAAGAAACCCTACCTAGCACCCTGCGTCTGACGATCCTGGTCACGAAGCCTGTTTGGGGGGGGTTAAAGGCAATTTCTATGGCAGCAGCAGCTCCCCACCACCCCGGTGTGCGGGGCCGAATGAGGTCCAGGGCTGGCACAGGCGGTGCGCGGTGGCAGCTCTCCAGAAGTACATGATTGACGTCAGTAACTTGTGTAATCATCCTGCCTTAGCTTGAGTCTATAAACGAAGTTTTGGGGTTTGTGTGGAGCGGGTTTTTTTTCGTCTTTCTTTTTTTTCTTTAATCCAGCTCTCAGTAGTTGTGTTTTCTCACAGGACTGGAACAGTGAAAATATTTGGAGAAAGCTACACCATAAAGTGGACTGCAGTAATTTGAAAAGCCTGTCTGCCATCACACTTGTCCCCTCGATCCCAAAACCTACTACTGGATTTGCTTGTTTCTGAAAGAAAGCCACCACTGGAACTCCTTGAGAGAAGTCTTTAAAAAGCCCTAACACAAGCACAAGTCAGAGTCAGTAAAATATCACAGTGATTACAACGGGTCTCCCCCTTGCCCAACAGCCTTTCTATATTGCAAGTCTAGCAACAGACTGTGCCTTCCAAAATCCTGGGAGAAAACCTCAGCTGTGGTAAAACACAATAGCTCCATCCATACCACTTGTGATCCGAACTCTTGTGCTTAAAAGTTCAGTTTTACCTTCCCGTGGGCTAAACTATCAGCATAGATTTTGTCTTTTTAAATGCATGCTCAACATAATCATCCCAAAGCAGTTTTGTTTCAGAGTCGCTGTGACATTGCAATGCCCAAACAGATGATTTTGGCTACACAACAACTGCAAAATCTGTGCACTGGTGAACAGCGCTCTGCAATGTTCACTTAATGTTCTCCAAGTGATTTACAGAAAGCAAGATAATAAACTTAGTGCTTGCTTTCTTCAAAGCAATTTCTGAATCACATCTAATTAATCTTCAAAATAACCCCTGCAGGATGCACAGCAATACTGTCCTCATTTTCAGGAGACGCAATGGATAGGACACTGTCATGCTTTACACAGGGTCATAGTTAACAGAATCTGTACTGGAGATGGCAACAGCTTTTCTCTTGCCAAAGGTAATTCCACTCAAAAACGCTTCAGAAAATCTGACTTATCTTCACTTTCAATTATTTTCTGCTGTTGGCATGTCTGAAATCCCTCGCTTTTTATGTTTTTCTCCAATCCGTATTACTGCTCCTTCTCCCTTTCAAACTGAATATATACACAGTAGGTATTTTCCCCATGTTCCTTGATAGCATTTTATGTTTTCTGCTACAAAACCGACAAAAGATCCTGATGTGGATGAACGGCAGCGATGAAAACTTTAAAAAGTATTCCTAGAAAGCCAGAAGTTTGAACTGTACTGCCCTTCCACTGTGTGCAGCGGAGGTACTGATCCTTGCCTTAGTGAGGCAAGTCTACATCCTTGTATTTCTCAAAAGCATGAGAAAGAGGTTCAAGGATGACGGCCAGCGGGTTACTGAGGTAGAGACCACATACATTACCGCACAAGAAACTCTCGATTAGTGCTGGCTAAAGTTGGTATTGATGCTGTATGAGGAAAAAAAAAAGACTTTAAAAGCCTTATGCCTACCTTGTTGATGTGCAGTTGCTGTTGCTGGAATTGCTGTTTGTGTTTCTCCAAGAACTGCTGGTGCTGCTGCTGGATCACTAACTGCTGGAGAGCCTGGGCGTTCTGGGGAAGGGGAGCGGACTGCGTGCGCCCCAGCGGGCGATGCTGCCGGAGTTTGTGGATTGAAGGGGAGACCCGTTCTCCACCAACCAGAGACTGTGCATGGAGGGGCAGTCCTGAAAGATACCAGTCTGAAGATAATATGGAGGAAAAAACAGCAGAGAAGAAAAAAAAGGAAGAAGAAAGGAAGGGAGAAAACGGCTGTTGAGTAACGCTGATGGTGACAATGATATATAACGTTAAAACCAGCCACCTCGCCATTTACAGCTGAAGTATCCTTAAAAAAGAAGAGATAACAATTAATTGTTATTGGATGGAGCGATACTTTGCCTTCTGTTGAATTCTTTGGTTGCTTGTTTACTCAGAGACTGTAGGGAAGCATTTCATTTGTTAATATCAGCAATACCTTATGGACCCTTCCATTGCTCGGTGGGTGACATGAATTAGACCACAGTGGAGAAGTTGCTGTCTTACAGCTTGCCTCTGTATAGGCAGTAATCCCAGGTTAATTTCTAGGAAAGCTGCTAACTCACAGCTTCCACCAATTAGATCTTGCAGGGGACTCACTGGATATGCTGAAGAATGATGGAGGTTGATGAAGCTGCCTCCCGCTCCAGACCATGCAGGGAAGCACATCTGCCTTTGGCTGTGCTATACCCTGCCCTGCAGAAATGACTAGGGATGAAAACTTCCACATGATAAACCTCTGACCAGGTTTGTGCTGGCAAAAGGTACTTCCTTGAAGCATTTCAGAAATATGGGAACCATCAGGAGAAAGCAGGTGAGTTATGAGGCTAAGATGACAAATAGCTAAAACTGTTATCACCACTGTATATCATCCTGCATATACATGCTAATAACTCAGTGAAAACATAAGGTTATTTTGGGATAATCTGCATTACTCACATGCCCTTGGCAATTTAGGTGTCTCTGATGACTACCATGTGAAATACCTATCTGAGCTCCAGTAGGGGCATGACTTCAGGAAGTGTCTTGTCTTTTCATTTGTTCTTGGGGTAAGCCAGTTCTTGCTCTGCTCTCCAAAAACACACCTTCACGTACTTTTCAGAAAGCTGGGACGTTAAGACACACCCAACACAAAGCCCAACCCAAGGATGGAGGAGCTGAGGATAAGTATTTACTTTTGCTTATTACACCTTGGGATAGAAAGGCATCACTGGTGCCTCCCTAATGTAGATACGGCTGCACACACTTTTAGGAAGAAAGTACTCTTTTGCTTTACCTCATTGTACAAAACAAACTGAAGACTGTGCAAGTGGTCAGTAACATTCAGAAGTACAGCCCAGTTCAAGGTTCAGAGGAGTTGTAGCTTCTCTTTCATCAGTCTTCAGTTGAGAAAAAAGATGCCCAGAAGTCTGCAGCTAGCTGAATACAGTGGATAAGAAATACCTTGACATTTCTGTCCCAGGACATTACCTCCTTTTCCCACTGATTTACAGAACTGCCCTACATGGAGGAATCTGACTCATTTAAAAGCCTCTCTTCCTGAGGAAACATTTACTGAGTTTCTTCCACCCTTTGCTTTTCTGAAAAGAATCACGTAGAAGAGTATCTTATTTTATAAATGTGTGTGCAAATATACACATGAGTATGACTATATGAATAATTTAGAAAGAAGTTGCCCATCTCCCTTATAGCACAGTTCCTCTTCCCAACAGTTCAAATTAGACAGCAGAAGAAGGGATCCTATACAGTTTGTATAGGACAACTTGGAAGACTACGTTCCTTTAAGTGAATGATCAAAGTACCCCGTGAAGGCTTTCCAGGGAGACACTTGTTCCCACTCAGAACATACACGTCAACATGAAGGATATAATCCAGAGTGATCCATCACAAAAGGAATGGCAGACCTAAGGAATTCTGCTCTCAGTTCCCAAAACCCCCATGTCTACCTTCCAGCAGAGAAAGGGCATGCCATCAGGCTTGATCATTTTGCAGCTGTCAGGAGACTATCTCCAGAGCCGAAGGCTATCAGCAGAATACAAATAAACTCCACTTGGCTTTCAAGGAAGCTTGAAGTACTAGCTGTAGTTTGGCAGCCAGTCCACTTAGGGCTTTGGAGACCATGTGTTAGCTTGCTCTCTTTCAGTTGCTGCATCCGGAACGTGTGTTTCTTCTTGGTGCTCTGTTGCATTGTGAATATTTCTCCTAAGTGTTGGTTTATAACATGTTGTACTCTCTCTGAAAACACTGCACACAGCAGGTGGACTAGAAGGAATACACTTGGAAGCAAACAGAGTACACTGTAAACTGAGGGAAGCTTTGAGAGAGCTCGAATAGGAAACTAAATAGCATTTCTTTCCACGTGTGCTTTAAAGCAAACTCCAGCACAAACAGGGAAGCATGTTTTGGTGAGAGAATAAGAGTGGAAGTCTTCTCCAATGGCTCTTCAACAGCAGACCTTGGGCAATGGGCAACTGGTGAAGGGCAGAAGGAGGTTACCCACATTTTCTTCCATAAAGCTTCAAGGAATCTGCACACACTGCTCTCACAGCGCTGTCTAAACACCACGCTTCTGTGCTTCAGCTTCCCCATATGTACACGCTTATAAGCTTATCACAACCCCATGTATATTCCTGAGATTTGGATGTAAAACCAGACACGAGCCATACTAGTGAGCAGTGCTGTAATGCTTCAGCTATCAACATCTCTCAAGAGTCTCCATTAGAAATGGAATTAAAGAAATGAAAAATCAACACATCTATAACTTACGCAGCACATCTTTTGTCCCAGCATTACACACTGGAAAACAGAAATGCATCCTACTAGGGATTATTGCTTTGAATCAACCCTATTTATAGAAATATGCCTTCCCACAGGTACTTAATTCTGAAAATATGACACAGGGAGTGATTCAAAGCAATTAGCATACTGAAAATGTAACATACACAAACAAATACAATCTGTTTGAATGCAGTTGATTTTGCCATGTTTTTGCCATTTATAATAACAAAGAAAAGCAAATATTTTAATCTGAGATTTTGTAAATGCATGTGTTTCATATACAGAACAGAAACCATCCATGATAAAGACACAACATTCTTGTCTCCACTTTAGATTAAAGTGGTTAGAATCACAGAATCATTAAGGCTGGAAGACCTCATCAAGTCCAACCGTCAACCTACCACCACCATGCCCACTATATCATGTCCTAGAGTGCCTTATCCACACATTTCATGAACACCTCCAGGGATGGTGACTCCATCACCTCCCTGGGCAGCCCGTTCCAGTGTTTGA
>NW_010180576.1:15331-26825 GCF_000695765.1 Mesitornis unicolor | reverse complement strand
CAACACTGAAAGCCGTTATGTCTTGTCCTGTCACTAGCTACATGGAAGAAGAGACCAACATCCACCTCTCTACAACCTCCTTTCAGGCAGTTTAGAGGGTGATGAGGTCTCCCCTCAGTCTCCTCCAAACTAAACAATCCCAGCTCCCTCAGCCGCTCCTCATAGGACTTGTGCTGCAGACCCTTCATCAGCTTCGTTGCCTTTCTCTGGACACACTCCAGTGCCTCAACGTCCTTCTTGTAGTGAGGGGCCCAAAACTGAACATAGTACTCAAGATGCGTCCTCACCAGTGCTGAGTACAGGGGCAAAATCGTTTCCCGACTCCTGCTGGCCACACTATTTCTGATACACCCCAGGATGCCATTGGCCTTCTTGGCCGTAAGGGCACATTGCTGGCTCATGTTCAGTCAACTGCCCACCAACACCCCCAGGTCCTTTTCTGCATGGCAGCTCCAGCCACTCGTCCCCAAGCCTGCAGCGCTGCATGGGGTTATTGCAACCGAAGTGCAGGACCTGACACTTGGCCTTGTTGAAGCTCATCCAGTTGGCCTCAGGCCATGGATTCAGCCTGTCCAGGTCCCTCTGCAGAGCCTTCCTACCCTCAGGCAGATCAACACTCCCTCCCAACTTAGTGTCATCTGCAAACTTGCAGAGGGAGCACTCAATCCCCTCATCCAGATCATTGATAAAGATGTTAAACAGGACTGGCCCTAAAACTGAGCCCTGGGGAACATCACTTGTGACTGGTCACAACTGGATTTAGCTCCATTCACCACAACTCTCTGTGCTCGGCCATCCAGCCAGTTTTTAATCCAGCGAAGAGTAAACCTGTCCAAGCCACGAGCCGCCAGCTTCTCTAGGAGAATGCTATGGGAGATGGTGTCAAAGGCTTTACTAAAGTCCAGGTACACAACATCCACAGCCCTTCCTTCATCCACTAGGTGGGTTACTGGATCATAGAAGGAGACCAGGTTGGTCAGGCAGGACCTGCCTTGCATGAACCCATGCTGGCTTGGCCTGACCTCCTGGTTTTCCTGCTCATGCCGTGAGATGCTTGTGCTCAAGATGAATTGCACCAAAATGTTCCCTGGTACCAAGGTCAGGCTGATGGGCCTGTAGTTTCCTGGATCCTCTTTCCAACCCTTCTTGTAGATGGGTGTCACATTGGCAAACTTCCAGTCATCTGGAACCTCCCCAGTTAACCAGGACTGTTGATAAATGATGGAGAGTGGTTTTGGAAGCTCTTCCGCCAGCTCCCTCAGTACGCTCGGGTGGATCCCATCCGGCGCTATAGACTTGTGAGTGTCCAGGTGGTATAGCAGGTCATTAACTGCTTCCTCTTGGATTACTAGGGGTTTATTCTGTTCTCCGTTCACGTTTTCCAGCTCAGGGGGCTGAGGATTGCTGGTCTGACTATTAAAGACTGAGGCAAAGAAGGCATGAAGTACCTCACCCTTTTCCTCGTCTTTGGTGGTAATGTTCCCCGCCGCAACTTAAGAGTTAGAAATCTAACTATACAATTTTAAATTGTAACCTACAAACTTACACTTTACTTAATGAAGTAAATACCATTTCTTTTCATTTTGCCAAAATGACAAGGTAGCTTTCCCTTGCCTTTGGATGAGGTGGGCAAATGTCACTATCCAACATATCAACAAACTCATCCTAAAGGTCATATGGTACACCTACAGAATGTATAGATGATGCGGTACGTCTTTTGTACAAGAGAACAGACTTTAAAAAACCCAAACAACAAAACAGGTATCACTTGCTCTCTTTCCCCAGCTGGGGGCAAAGTTTTGCACATTATCTATGGAGTGCTCACCTGTGACTAAGGGAGTTTGTGCAGCTGGCTGTTCCAGTAAGACCATGTGCTGCAGAAGAGGGTTATGTGCAGTTCCCCCATCTCTTTCCAATGTTGTAGTGCTCAAGTAGGGAGTGAGGTGAGTGCCAGGAAATAAAGAGATCCGCTGCTGTAAGGTTGGGATAGTAAGTCTCTCCGCATCCTGCTGTGCTGACCCTCCCTGCAAATGCACAATTGATGGCACAACGGGTTACGGGACAGATCGGTGGAAGCACCATTTCAAAGGCTGCATTCCCCATCACTTACGCTGGAAGGGCCAGTTGCAGGCAGTCCTAGCGTGATGTTGGGCAAAGACGGAGATGTGTAGAGTGGAAGCTGTGTCACTGAGCTTTCACGATTCACAAGTCTGTGAGCCAGGCTGGTCTGCAAACAAAATCAAGAACATTGTCCTGGTGAGAGAGCACCCACAGATCACATCAAGGACACCGTACATTTACTGTGAAGACACATCAGAAACGTACAGAAGTGTGCAGCTTCACTGCTGACTATGGAAATACCGAACAGAGGAGCTAAGGTGTGCTTCAGATTCAGCCTAAATAGGTACAGACGGGGTTCATGCCCTGAACGCTGCTGCCGTGGCCACACAAGGGCGATGAGACACGGATAACCAACGCAGGGATGAGCGTGCTCTGCAGCTGCTGTCAACATCATTGCCCTCCAGAGAGACCGTGCCCACTTTATCTGATCTTTCTTGGAGACTAAAGTTCAGCCCTGCATCCTCACCAGTCCTCTGCTTCCGCTCAGTCTTCATGCAGTGCCACTGGAATATGCTTTCACAAAGAAGGTTTAACAGCTTTAGTTGTCCTTCTCAAGTACTTGCTCTTTTAAAACTAAAACAGATTACCTTAAAAAAAGCATTACAATGGCTGTTGTTCTCTTTACCAAATCACAGACAATTTATGCTATTTACTAGCGTGCTTTAGCTTAAATCAGACTTCAAAATTTCAACAAAAAGCTTTAAGGTTGCATTTCTGGAGCTACTGCTTGATTTTCAGGGTGAAATGTGAGATTTACTGAATTATCTTATGGCCATTTAAGGCAGCAACACTTAAGTTAAAACACCTTTAATTTCAAAACAAGGTTGATTTGAAATACGTGCTAAGAAACCCATTGTAAAAATAACATTATTTTACACTGCCCAATTTTCTTGTTAAGAAACAAGTGATCACCCTGAATTCTCTGCAGGTGATTTTCCAACTTAAATAAAATAGAGTTTAGGTGTTAAAAAGACTCTCCATAGAATTTCTACCATTTAACTCAGGCGTTATTATGAAAAAGGGGATTATGATTAACTTAATATTATGCTATGGAACATTGATTTAGCAGAGATCTGAAGGATGGCTTTATATATTTTAGACTTAAATTCATAGTCCTGCAAGTCAATGACATTTTGCAGGTTATTTTCTTGGTTGCAGCGCTGGGACAGCTTTGGATAATAAAACCCCATTTTTCTCCCATAAAGAATTTAAGGTGAGGCTTAAAAATAACTTGCAGCAATCTTTTATGGAAAAAAAAAAGCACGTAAGAACTAACATTGAAAACTAAATGTTTTCTACAGAACAATCTTCAAGAGCAATCCTGCCTCTTTGATTTATGGAAATTCACCCGGGCCAGCTGACAGCTTTAAGAGGGCACCACCTCTGCACCTGAGGATGGTGCTGCCAGGAAGGACAGGAGGAGTTAAGCCTGCCTTTGTCACCATTATCAGAAGCTGGGCTGCCTTTCAAATGTGCTCCTCGATGTGCCCCTAACTTGCCAACCATTCTCCCAGGGTCCAGCTTTGCCTAAATTCCTGACATTCAAAGGCAACCTAGTTTTCCTAAGACCTTGTGCAAAATTTCATCTGCAAAAGTGATTACCTTCCTTATTTCCTTTCACCTTCTTGTGCTTTCACTAATGTCATTCACACTGAAAGTACATTACAGATCAGTTCTCCCATAAAAAGAATAAATCTGTTTTTAAGATCTCAGTTGACAATTTGCCGCCCTAAAGGAGGAAATTTGCAGGGAGCATTTTGCTGTTGAGTAGTACCTGTAAGGACATGTGATTGTGCATACCCACACACCACTTCTTCCAAGTGATTTTGGGCACTACTGGCAATTTTGCTTTAATTTAAATTACATAATGGTAGAATGCCACATCGAGAATAAGATAGTTATTGTCAGTAGAGTAATGAAATGTTTTATGGGTATCATAAATGAAGCAAAACTGCATCCATTTTCTCTTCAAACAATCAATACTCTGTAGTTGTGCCTCAAACTATCTCCTGGGGATTTGTTTTTAAAACAGCGAAGAGAAAAACACAGCAGCTTGACGCTACCAGCATATGGTATTCAGTAGCATTATCATCACTTTAAACACACAGATCCCATCTATGGGTTGTACACAAACATTGTTTGAATTGCACAGAAGAGAACAATTTCAGCATGTACAATTTTCATCTGTACTTTTTATAGTCTTGAAACAACTGCAATGGCAATGAATATCATGTACCTTTCAGGGATGGAAAAACCTTTAGATTTAAAAACAGTGTTTAAAAATAGATATTGTCTATTTTAAAAGGAGGCAGAGAGCTGCAGTCTTTTCACAGTGAAGACAAGCATGGAAACTTCAATAATGAACTCAGATACAGTCTTCCAATGGAAAAAAAAAAGCTAAAGAGGCGACCGAGCAAACTGAGAAACAAAGAGACATATTTCTCATTTCAAATAAAACACGAAGGTAAGCATGAAACGCTTAAAGTTGGCAACGCTATTTTCTCAGAAACTTTTAAATATTTCTAAATGTTTAAATGCGGGAACATGAGAAAGCCTGGTCAACTACTATTAAGAAATTTCCAACACTGGTGCTACCAGGGTAATACTACTTCTACTTAAGAAGATTTTAAAGAAACCAAATCCCTACCTCGCCCAGTTATTTTTTCCCCAAATGAACCTATACAGGCAAAGGGATCAGCTAGCAGCACACAATATGAAACGTGAGAATGAACTGCAGAGCTCTTTTTCCTCAAAAACAAATGCAAAGGACTAGGACATTTAGCTAAGCCACTCAAGTACACCTGAAACGCTGGCAGGAGAACACTTTGTGCAACAGGTTATCGATGTTCTGTTTGCCATCACCCAGTGATTTGTGTTTCATTCTGTTCTGTGACCGCAACAATTCAACATACTCAACACAATCCTGGGGGGTTTTAAAATCGGAACTACGTAATCATTTGTATACTAATTATCAATTATAGATATTTATATGTTTTACATATTAATTATTAAAAGGTGAAAAAACCTCTAGTCATTATTTTCCAATGAATGAAAACTGTATTTTCTTCCTCCTTTATGCATAGGTTGTTTGGAGATAGCACATTCAATGCTGCTCTTGTTAAAATTCTAGATAAATGTGCTTCTTTCCTCGCATGCAGCAGCACCACTGTGCATTACCTGCTGCGGTACAGCAGCAAAAGAGGCAACGACAACTCCCAGGCAAAGGCTTTGGCAGTACAGAGTTGGTTTTTTTCAAATCATCTGCACCACTCATGCCTCAGCCTAAGTTGCAAAACTGCTGCATTACAAAGCAGCTGATGAAGGGTTTTTCTTCTAGTTTTCCATTTTATTAGGTATTGGTGGTCTATTCACAGATGATTAGCTCAAATTATTTACTTGAAATATAAAATGGTTCAGGAGAATACTACAGCTTCACATTCACCTCCATGAGCTAACACTGGCTTATGGGAAACTGCCTGCTCTCTATATATCACAAAAAACTGTTGAATCCACTGGTTTTCCCATCAGCAGTAATTGGGGATTTGCAGTTTGCTAAGTATAGCCGAGACTGACAGCTCCTGGATCAGCAAAACAGTAACTCAGCGCTGCTCTTCCTGGGGCTGACACAAACATCCCTCAGATGTGCCCTCAGCTCAGCCGGTCTTTGCTTCTGCAAACCCAATAAATAACCCTGTGTAGAAGGTATCTTACCCCAGGTCTGCTGCAAACTACTCCATGGTTGGCGTGCATCCCAAAAGCCATGTCTTGAGAGAAGCTTTAGCTGCCAGTGTCAACTGACCATCTTACACCGTCTTGATCTTTACCAGAATTGTCTACAGCCTGTAAGGTCTACAGTAGACTACAGGGGATGTAGAGGTGTGTTGCATAATTTGGCAGGGGAGATGGTGGAGTAGAAGGCACATTCCCCATATTGAATGCTGTTATGTTTCATTAATAATAAAGTAGAAAGCAATGAGGGCATACATTTATACCATAAGAAGCCCTTTGCAATTCTAAATGACACCGTGGGGAGAACAAGCCCAAGCCTGTTTTTATACTCCTGATCTTAAGACACACACTATAGTCATGGGGCAAACAGCTAATGGTCACCTGGATAAAAAGCAATGTACCAGTAACATTACACAACCACACTGGTTTTCTACATGCAAGGTTTACAGTGGGAGCCAGTTAACATGGCCCACACTCCGATATCTGCCCTTAGAAAAAGGTGGGTTCCAGTAACCCTCAACGTAGGAGCTGCTGTGTTGAATCAAACCCCAGTTTACCCAGTCCAACACCCTGCCCTTGACATCCGTAGCAGATGCCTCAAATGATGGTGAAAGCTTATGGGATTACAAACTAGCACATGGCGAGAGGCACCAAGCTTTCAAATCCCTAAGTGGGGAAGAAAAGGTTAAATCCTTTTCTTTTAATCCAGTTCTGGTTTGGTCATATTTAGACTAACCTACTACACACATCAAATTCACCCTATATGCAATATATAAGAACAGATTCCACATATATTAAAATGCTTGCATATGACCAGGAAATGTTCTTCATGCTTTACCTTGCTAAATCACTTTATTTTCACTCTCTCCTCACAACAAAACCACTACAAGTTACCACAAGCAGCTTGTGAGCTGGCTCAAACCAGATTTAATAAACAGATAATGCATCCTGTCAGCCCAGACTGAGAGGTAATTCCCAAAGTCTGATCCAAGTCACATTCTGTTTCTTTTTTCTCTAGTGTGGTGCACTCCGGTTTGTACGCTCAAATTCCTGAAACTCTGCAAAAACAACCCAGAAACCCAAGTGTTAAAAAACAGAGTGAGGAAGGGCTCTGTACCTCTGCTTGAATACTCGTGACTGATCCTGCAATTCCATTCTCGGTGCTTATGTTATTGGAGCTGTTGTTTGGAGAGCTGGGACCAGATCCAGGAGCGCTGTTGCATGCAGAGTCTAAAAACACATCCAAAACCAACTTTTAGCATTACAAACAATCTCTGAGATGGTATTTAGACAGATAACAACCCCTCAAGTTCTGTTTGGGAGGAAAGCAATCTTCCTCCTCTCCATTTCCCTCCTCCTAAATCTTCCTAAGGCTCTTAAAATACTGACAAACACTTTCAAACACTCTGTCCAAGTGCCTACTTACCATATTTACATGTTCTCCTCATGGGGATTTCTCTTACAGTATTATTAATAACATTAAATATGATTGGAAGATAATAAAAGCCATGGCAGGGTTTGAAGAGGCCAAACCAGAAGATGTCAGATTGTCCTACTTCATTTTTTCTAGAAGTGCTTCTCTCATCCTCTTTAGCCTATAACCCTATCGGCACCCTCACACCACGTATTGCATCAGACTTCATGTTGGAACAACCAGGGAACCATCTCTGTTGACATTTTCCCATGTGCAGCCTTCTGGTGCATCTGGATTTACTGGAAATACGCTGCCGGCACCGAGCCCTCACACTGATCATGCATGAGAGCTGACCTCTGCTTTTGTGAAGAAGCATGGAGATTGTAAGGAGCAGGCACGTGTGATGTTCCTGTCCCCATCACCATGCCATGTCCTCAGAGAGACATAACCTGCCTTGAGCTGCCCTTCACAAGACACAACAGCTCTCACAGCACTGAGCCCCCAAAAAACTGCCTGGGGACTGACTCACAGGGATGATATTTTGCCAGGATGGCAAATTAAATCATTTTAAGAGATTTGAAAGCTGACTGAGTGACGTGGGACTGGGCAGACACCTGACTGTGGTGATGGCTGAGCACATGTTACAAACATTGGGCAAAACTCGACAGGGTCCAAAACAGTAAATCTGTTTCAAATCATTGCTTTTTTGGGTTTTTTTTGGGTTTTTTTTTTGGTAAGTGTACACCACTCAAAGGGATAAAACAGACACAAGGCAGAGTTAATCCCCTCAAATAATTCTGCTATTACCTAAACACTCAGAAAAATCCTCTCAACATTGTATATTTTATCAACACAGTCCCTGTGAACTCACTAACCAGAATCACTGAGATGACCAGCCTTCAATCAAAGCCACCCCATTAATGATACAGAAATAACGATTAACAGAAACAGTGCATGAAATTGCAACAGCCAAAGAACTTCCCTCAGAAGGTGTCTCACCTGGTGTATGGCACAGCCTCCAGTGTTTCTCCTTTTAGTTTGGAAGACAAACAACATTAAAACTTTGTTTTTCTGAACTTTTCCCCTCCCCAAGCACAGGACTTGCCCAACATGAGAAGAATCTCCCAGCAGCTGCAATGGTTCAGGCTGCAGCAGTCTCATAATTGGTCTAGGATGCCCCAGTAGAAATAAAAGCCCATTGTTACAATGTGGGAGACTTAAAAAAATTATTTCTTTTGTGGCATTATTCTGTATATATTATTTTGCTGTTTTGATCCTTGAAGGACCTCCAGAGAAGTAACAATGATGGTTGTTTTTTTTTAAAGAAGCCTTGTTGCGTCTTGTTGGCTGTGCACTGGGGGAGATTCACTATCAAGAAAACTCAGCACCGAGTTACACCCAAATGAGCAGCTGAAGTTGAACTTTCCCACAGAAAGCAACATCAGAGAGTCTAGGTGTTTCGAAAAAATACTCTGATTGCATGGAAATTATGTGCTTCTTCTGGGACCATGCCATTAACTACAACTAATTAGATCTTGTGCGTACTACCTAGATGTACAAAAAGTACCTGGCATGTTCAAACTGTAAGTCTATAAAGATGTATTCTCCAAGGATTAAACATAACTTCTACTCTATTCCTTGAAGTGGGACTTCTTTTCAAAGTTATTTTCCATCCAAAAGTCCCCTCTTACTGAGGGGACTGAGTAATAACTCAGGTGTTTTTCTTGTCAGGCTCCAGGCTGGCTTCTTGAACCTGGTTCACGCTCAGTGAGAAGCTGGAGCTTCCACTGCCATTTCTGAAGGCATTACTGGGACCAAACAGTCAGCCATTAAAGCCTGATTTATCCTAAAAGTCACATGACATAGAGCAATATATGAGGAGGGAAGTAAATCCCATTTTCAGAACTGATATAAATCATGCTTAGCTGTTGAAATAATCTATTCCCTCTGCCCCAGTGTTTCCCAAAATCACCTGGCTCTCTAAAGAGAGCTCACCTGGAGCTTGCTCGAATGAGGACAGTGTGCCTTAAAGTGAGAGAAAGTCTGGGAAAGCTGTGCCACAGTGGTACTTACACAGAGACATCCCTAGATGGTGCTAACAATTAACTTTATGGTAATCTATAAGATCAACGTTACTCTGATCCCTCCTTACAAACTTTATTCCCAGGAGAGCATTGTTTTTCAACAAGAAACTGTCAAATAAGTAGCCAGAAATATCATACATATATATAAAAAATACATAATATATAATGCCTTACGTGTTTTAAAACTAAGGTTTTAGTTTTAGCCTAACTACTTAACAAGGAACGATGGCAGCCTGCCCAAAGCCTAAAACAGAGATTGTAAAGAGTTTACTGCTAGAGGACAACAGCCGTGAAATACAGCCTCCCCATGGATACTACTAGGATCACCTTTGAGAAAGTTTATTGCTCAACAACTTGTTGCTGAAATACCTAAGGAATAAAAAGACCCAGTACTCTGGTGGCATATCTACATCTGTCTGTATGTGTCTTAAAACAAACGACAAAAAAAGCTCATGGAGTTGGTAGTGCTGTCTCAACAGATGGGTACCCAATTGACCAACGTCGTCCAGTTTTCATCAACACTGAGAGATCCAGACTGCACAATTAACTGGATGCAGGAATTAATTCTGGAAAGGGACAGCTCATTGAGTATGTGGCTGACAGATTTGTTGCTTACCCGACGTACCTGTGACATCCAGCGGGCGCTTCTTAAGAGCAGTAACCACTGGCCCATCTTTTCTGCGCAGGAGGGGGCTGCTCCGTCTTTCAGCAACTTTTTGCTTTAGTCTGGATCGTAACTTCAGATTCGGTTCAGATGCTGAAGAGAAAAAGGAAAAGCAATCAGTGCTTTGGTTAATATTATTTCAGTAGGTTTTTAACTCAACACAAGGGCTGGCCTGCAGTTCAGCATTTGCAGAAGCCTAAACAAAATTAGTCATTTGATAGCATATATTTGGAACAAAGACTTCTTAATACAATGAACAGGTCCCAGCCTATATTATATCTGAATTCACTGGCAATGAAAGGCCACAGTGTTCAATTAAAAAATAACAACCAACTTGCAACATCTTCTCCCAAATGAAGACACAGGCTTACAATCTGCTGTGAACTCATCTGGACTAGTGCAGAGAGTATCATTCACATCCCTTAGTTTCCCACCTCTGTCCAACTTTCTCCCAAACCAGCAGTAAACCTAACTCATGGGGTCTGAAAAACCAACACAGGAATTGTTGAGACAACTGAGATGTTGCTGGTTGGTCAGCGTGGAGCATCGCTGTGGAGCTGAGGCGTTATCTGTGATGTGTTGCTGCAGTGGGCAGCTCCACACTCTTGGAACCATCCGAGCCCAGATGAGTTGGCTCAGGGAGGTGTGACAGGGGACAGGGAAAGAAAATACAAAACCCAAACCTCACAACCAAAACAGGTGAATGTTTTCCTGCTGGTTCACCTCCCTAAAGCAACTCACCTTGGAGGCAGATAAGCCTGTGTCAACTCAAGAAAAAGGGCATGAGACTGTGGCCAAGGCCAAAGCCAATGCCAGGGAGGAGAAGGCTTGTTTATTTGGGGAGCAACTTGCTTACATCATCACAGCCACAAAGTTAAACCATATCTAAAACCACATCAAATACTCTGAAAAATCAGGGTTGCCAAAGGTAGGTGCACATGTATTTCCTGAGACCACAGTCTGATTTGCTTTGTGTATTGTGTACAACATACCATCAAGAGACTCTCTTAAAAACTTCTGCTGTATCTGAATCCTGAGATTGAATTTCTCCAAAAGTTAAAGCAGAGCTCCTGGGAAGCCCTAACGCCTCTGGGTTAATGACAGCTGGCAACACTGAACACGTTTGCACGGTGCAGCTTATCAGGTTTCTATAAAGGTAATGAAGCCTTAAGTCAAGATTCCTCCTGCTAGATGATTTTCTCCGCAAACTTTCTGATCTCTTGAGTATACATGAAATATCTGCTGTGGTGCTTGAGGGTTCCTGGCAGTTATGAGATTTGTGAACTGGCCCAATCTTTTTCCTTCCTCAACCTCTTAACAACTCCACAGCTTAATCCCTTTGAACTGGCAAATCCTGTGCTCTCACCATTAACTACGGATACGCTCAGCTCCCTACACTCCAGGGCCAATAATCTACATTTCTTTAGAAGAATTAAAATAGGGCTTACAAACTGATTTGAATTAAGTAAGTCTGGCTACAGA
>NW_010180576.1:1648-15300 GCF_000695765.1 Mesitornis unicolor | reverse complement strand
TCCCTACAGTTGGCTTTGACCACTGGGTCACGTAAAAGATGAAGCCTGACAACGTTAATTGCAGGGCTCATAAATCAGAAGGCTGATGAATTCAAGATCAAATCCTTGAAGTTAAGCCATCAAAACAGTTCTTTGATGAAACTTTTGGGAGGGAAAAAAAAATAAAGAGCTTTTCATGACTGTTTTGGACAGAAAAATGCCAGCAAGAGATAAAGGGAACACAGAAAAAAAGTGTCAGACTCCTCAAGATGATGCTTGAAACGCAATATGAAGTGCATTAGCAAAGGGGGAATCATCTTACAGGGCATTTGCATATAAAATGGCAGGGGACTGAACGCAAATCTGTCATTTGCTTGGAGGGCAATAACAGAAGAGTGGACTAGTTAAAATGCAAGTGTAAACTCTAACTAGCTACTTGGTAAAAACAGAAGTTGACCTATTATTTTAAAAGTGGTCTTTGGGAGTGTGAACATTCAGTACCTCATCCCACATCCACAGCTCTAATTTGTTCCAAATATTGAGCATTAGTAACTGTCTGATGCTCCAGTCAAGACTTTAAAGAACGAATGGGAACATGTCACAGCTAGATGCCGATACATCCATTTTAGCCACGTTCAGACTGCCAACCAGCACATGAAATATAAGCCTATGCCACAGCTGTTGAAAGGATCTGTCTTCTGACAAAGAAAAACATGACAATAAAAATCTGTACTTCAGCACAAGTTTTATTCATATGCAATTTATACCCTGCATGGCGTTCATCTGATGTATGTTTTCTGTTGGGAACAGACAAGTAATTGTGCGGCTTTGAAGTACAGAGAATGAATTGGTTAAAAACACCTTAAAAATAGGCAGGGAAAAAAAAAAGATGTGGGGTCACAGATTACCCAACGCTACCAGATACGTCCCATATGTAAAGCCACAATAAAAGCATCCTTCCATGTAACAGGAAGGGAATGAACATAGAAAATTACAGCTGTAAAAGAGAAAACACTTTGGGAATAAATTAAGGCAAAAGCAACATATTGTAATCTGTCAGAGAAAACTATTTTCAAGCAAAACTATTCTGTGTATTTCTCCTTCGCTTTTCTCCACTGGAGGATTGAGTTTTGAAACACCAGTCTATTAAAAGAACCACATTTGTTTAGTTTGCTTGGATTTTGTTCTATTTTTTCCCTCAGATATAATCCCAAATCTAACATGCCATAAGGACCTCAGAGAGCATAATCCCTGCATGCATTTAATTGGGTGCTATATAGCCCAAAGTAGGTGAATTAAAATTCAGCACAAGCAGTGTAGAACAGTCTAAAATTCAAATAATTTACATACAGCATATTTTATAATAAAAGATGTAGCTTTCAACAGAGGCATTTCCAAAATGCAAAGCAATCATTTAAAGCTTATTCAGATGGCTCTGAAACTACTATAGAATCAAAATTATTCTAAAACTGAAGAAAACTGTCCTTCAAATGTATAAAATACAAATTTGAGCAATGCATAACTATCAATACCAGCCAACACAGGTTCGGTGTTCTCTTGGGAACCCCAAATTCCACCAAAAATTACCCAATTTTCACCCTGTCAGGCAACAAGCCCAAACAAAGCCCCATCTCTGCTAACTAGGGTAAACTTCAGAGAACTGAAGACTAAATTGCAAAACTTACTGGTCTTCTACATCCTAAGGTGAAGGCTTTTAAACAAACGCCCTGAAGTTATCGAAAAATCAGTTTGATTCATGTTTAGCAAACACATGAAGCCCGTGCCCAAGTCTGAGTCAGCTTCCACAAAGCCAGTGGGATTTCTTCAGCAGTGACATACTTAATTCGGCCTATAATAAGGACTTATACAAAGAATATTTTGTTTTCCTCCGAGTAAATTAATAACTAGAACATAAGCCAAAAGCTTCCCTCATTTTCACAGGCTCAAACCCAAGTTACCCCTCTTATACGTCATTTATTGCAGCAGGACCCATGTAATCCAATTCTTCAACATTTATGTCATTCTCATTGTTTTCTTCCAAGAATTGCATCCACTAAGCTGCTGAGCTAATCTGACATTAAGTCTATGTGAGTCAAAAAACACAAAGTCCTGGGCAGAGTTTGCCCTGTTCCCATTACCCATCCACTTGTATGAAAAAAGGCAAACAATGCACCATGAAAACCCTGAGACCAGTCCTTGTACATCTTAATTTCGGCAGCTGGGGACTGAGAAAGGCTGTTCTTCCTTTATTACCATTCTTAAGCTCCATACTAAGCCTCACCAGGCAGGCAAAGGCCAACACAAATACCTTGTTTCTCTTCTAATGTCCAGGTCACCCCATGAGTACACATAGGAGGGGGAGAGAGACAGTTATCTGAAACTGGCCTTTGCACAACCCAAACCTTTATTACAGATAAATTATTGTCGTGGTTTAACCCAGCAATCAGTTATACGCCATGCAGCCGCTCACTCACTGCCCCCCTGCCCAGGGCGCTGGAGGAGAGAACTGGCAGAGTAACAGTGAAAGAACTCATTTGGTTGAGATAATTTCATAATTAAAACAAACCAAACTGAAATAACAATAATAATAATAATAATAATAATAACAACAACAACAACAACAACAATAACAATAATAATAATAATATGAACTGTAGCAAGAACTGGAACAATGACAATAAAGCCATCAAACCTATACTCAGCTCACAAACAGCAGTTGCTGTCCATGTGCCAGTAAGATCGCGATGGGAAAAGGTAAATCTCAGGAACTAAATAAGCTAGATGAGACAGCTGCCATCTAAAAAGAAGGGAAGGAAGAGAGGGAGAGAAGGAAGGGATCGTCCCCTGAAAACTCCTGAATTTATAGTGAGACATTTATGGCATCGCATATATTCTATTGGTCAGCTTGGATCACACCCAGGTCATCTGTCCCAGAAAATCCCAGGCTTTCACTTCCCCCTCCACCATCCTCCTGTGGGGAGAAAAGGGGGGAAAAAACCAACCGAAGGATACTATGAATACCAGCTTAGACAGAGACTGAAAAACAGACCTTGAGATAGTGCAAACATTGCTGGCAAGAAACAGAACACCACACACTATCAACATTCCTCTTCGAATAAATCCAAAATGAAGTCTCACCAGCTACTATAGGTAAAACAACTCTATCCCAGCTAAAGCTACAGTATCACCTTGTTTTCAGTAAATTGAACACTGCAGTTCTCTCATAAATGCAGTACCGCTGAAACAGAAAAGAGAATTTGGTGACTCAATCCCAGCAAAACCAGGACAATTATCTTTTGCTTGAGCAGGAGAGACCACATGTTCTACAACTGAGCATTCGCTCCCCACTCTGCAGCTTCTCTGCTCCCTGCCTGGCTCTATCCCAGAGCTTCATTGCTGCTCCTCCGTGTGCACAGTGTGGTCTCTCATCTCCAAAAACAGTGGATAATGACCTATCTAGTCAGGAGGACCTCGTAAAGCTCGACATGGCAAAGCTCATCTATGGTCAAACAAAAACACTGACAATCATTTCACTGTTATGCCTCTGAAGCCCAAGCAAGCCAAGAAGGAGGAAGAACAGAGTCCCACAAATGGGCCTAGTGGAGACAGGTACCACAGGGCAAAAGTGGCAGCAGAGAATTCCCAAACTGGAAAGAAAACCAAGAATAAACCCAAGACAGCCTTCTTCTGCCGAAACAAACTATTTCTCCTGATCATGGTACCACACTGGGTGGCATCACCTGAAATAACACATCTTGCAATACAGGTACATGATTAGAAAGGGACAGATAAAGATTTTTCTCCTAACTTTGTGTTTGCACGAGCACTGTGCAAGAGCTCTGTAGAAGGGCTATTTATGGAAGACCGTGTCTTTAAAATGAAAACCTACTGAAGGCCAATATCAGTCACTTAATTTTAGTAGTCGCAGCATCTCACAGTGGAAAGATGGCTTTAATGTTCATTAAACAGAGCACATAATGTTGACATTTTTTACAACTTCACTATTAATTGCTTGCCTGTCTAGAAAACAAGGCAAAACTGCAGCATAATTGTAGCACCACAAAGGTTTCTGCCATGCATGGCCAAAACTAGACTGGAAAAACAAACACGTGGAAATGCAACATCTCGACTCTGTCTTTCCTTTTCCAAAGCTTAAATAAAGACTGCAGCTTTGCAAAGTTCAAAGTATTATCTGAGAGGAAAGATAAGAGACATGTGGAGTGGGATAAGGAATAGAGAGAATGAGGTCCTCCAAGCAAGTTTCTTTATTAAAGTGTTTATAGCAGCACTGAGCTCTACAGAAGGTAATAGAAAAACAAGCAATTTCTGCGCAGCAACCAAAAAGCTGCAGTGTCTGTAGCAGAGGGAACTGCCGGCTGCCTGAAAACAGGGTAGGGAGCAGCTACAGAATTAGGGAGATCCCAGCAAGTAACCCATGGTGGCCATAACTTTTGGGGACAATCTCCTTCCATTGAAATGAGCTTCTCCCAGAAAACCCTACAGGCATTTTAAACTCAGGAACTGTGCTGAATTTTACCGACGTGCAACTTGCTAACATACAGAAGTCCAAGGTGGGTCAAAACATGCATGGCTGTGTCCCCTCCACCCTTCGTCAGAGTCTCATAGGCCAATCAAGAACTCGTTTTTGAGCTGTTCCGTACCTAGAAACCTTTGACTGTTCTGCCATGGCTGTGGTGACCAAGTCCACCCCCTGCCCTGCCAGCTCTGGGCAGTTTGCCTTTTTTCCCTCCTCCTCCCTCCCTGTACCACAAGCATCTCCCCTCCTCTTGCCTGACGCTGGGCTGCTCCTATGAGAAGGAGCGACCAACCCTACACCTCCTGCCCTGGATGCTCTTCCAAGGAACTGTAATGGGCATGGCTCGAGCAATCCCTAGAGCGCGGCTGTTCAGTTTCAGTTTGGAGAAATCAATCCAAGTTTCCACTCTGGATGTTGTTCACACAGGGCTCCTGGTCAAAAGCTGTCCCACAGAGGGCAGGCATGCACTCGTCATGCTCCTCTAGCTCAGACTTGATTTTCCTTTATGGTAGATGCAGTAGCCCAAATGCCAAATGTGTCAGCTCTGCCCAGAACAGACCTGGGCATGTATGTCCACACACATATACACAAACACACACACAAAGGTGAAACCATGCACACTCCTGGCAGTCCATGTGGGGCAGAGATGGAGCTGAGAGGACCAAGAAGGAAAAGGATGAGTTCACTGAATGATTAAGGGCTAGGCCCTAGGCCTCCTGGAGCCCCTGCTCCCCAGAGTTGATGCTAAACCAGGAGACTTAATTTGGTCTTTTACCGGAAAAGATTTCTCCTTCAATACACCATTGACAATACTCCTCAAGAACTGCTTTGATGGGAAATGCCTGCTTTCCCCTCATGGATCCCCAGCTCTCATGCCAAAAGTGCCTGAGCTTTATTAAAGACTTGAACAAGGAAATGGGTGCACCCTCCTTTTGCCTCTAAGCAAACCTCAGCACCAGAGAGGAGTACCCACAGAGCATGGTTCACAGCCAAAGGAAAACAGGGGAGTTACGGATGCCCTGGCATGCAGTTAGACCTGATGCGCAGAAGAAACAGAAGGACTACGGTGGGAGTCTGCTGGTCCTCCAGCTCCACTTTGGTTTGTTCTGCTCTCTGAAATTTCAATGGTCTGAAGAGCTATTCTGTGGCATCACAAAGACAAAAATTACTTTATTACTAATAAGTTATTTTTGGATTAAAGAGACTGACGTCCTCCACTTGGAGCAGGAAAGGGTATTTATGACAACAGGGCTTTCTCATGCGGGTCAGGGCACCCTCTCAGCAGAGCACCCCCCGAGGCAGTGCGTGGGTCCTGGGGACACAGTGAGCTGCTCAGGAAGGCCAGACCTCCAGCCACGTCAGCTGGAAGGACAACATGGGTGGGAAAGCAGAGATCCTCTCGAACTTGAGTGACACTCCATGCCATACAAAGCTCAAAGGTTTTCTCTAAATTATACTCCCACACTATACTGGGATTTCAGCCTATTCTATTTTCCTCTAAACAATCTGTGTCATAAAACAAACCACTTAAAACATTCCAATAATTAGAACCAGCTCAGAGAGGTATTATGCCTTTTCTTGACAAATGCAGCTTTTTAATTATTGACAAATCCTTTCATTTACCCTTTTCTTTCTTGTAAAAGCAAGAAGTTCAGAAAAATTTCACTTGCTTAGCTACAAACAACACTCAAACAACCCTGTGCTTTTGCAACACTGTGAGGAAACCATCAACATCACAGGATGCTGGATGCTTTCCTCTCTCAGGCTCCTCTCTTTTCCATAAGAAAAGATTATTAGCAAACAGGAGATGGCTAGTGCCAGCCCATGGGCTCCCCACTGTGAGAGAGGGCACACAGGTTCATTTGTGGTGCATGACAGGGACTTGCAGGCAGGGAACGACCATGCTGCCTTTTTTTATGACCAGCTCTGGATGGGCAGCAAAAGGGTAGATTTAGATTAGACATTAGGAAGAAATTCTTCACTGTGAGGGTGCTGAGACACTGGCACAAGTTGCCCAGGGAAGCTGTGGATGCTCCCTCCCTGGCAGTGTTCAAGGCCAGGTTGGATGGGGCTTTGGGCAACCTGGTCTGGTGGGAGGTGTCCCTGCCCATGGCAGGGGTTGGACTGGATGGTCTTCAAGGTCCCTTCCATCCCAAACCACTCCATGATTCTATGATCTGAGCTGCTTCACAACCCCCACAGCTCCTACAGACATAGCCATTCTTACACTTATGACTTTAGAGAACATCTTTTACGAGTACTTAAAAGAAATGAGCTGGTTTTCTCACTTTGGGGTCAGGTTTAAATATATACAAGGAAATGTTTCCAGTTCACACATCCCAGTGAGCTGAATGTGTGTTGGCCAGGCGAGTCTAGCAGGCGCCCACTTTGGCAAAACTTCTCCTGATTTTAATGACAACTAATTGAAATGCAGTGGCTTTCACTACAAATCCTGATTAGCTGTCAAGTCCCAATGAACACAAGGAATCCTTACCCTACCTCTGTGCAGGAGTAAGTGAGAAAGCTTGTGTCTGACAGGATACGGTCCAGCCCTGCACAGGATGTAAAATAAGCCAGACCCAAACAAAAAACCCTACGTAAGAAAGGAGAAAAGCATGATAATAAGTTAAATAATTCTCTTTTTACACATCTCAATGACTGGTCATGTCAGCTTTCTAATTAATCATAAAAGCAGGGATTGCCGTGAACAACTTTGTTCCTGGGGAGAAAAGGAGGACACCATATTCCTTAGAAAGGCAAAACTGAAGAGCTATTTTAAAAATAACTTCAGCAGCTCCAAGAAAGCTGCTGACGAGCAACTCTTGGGGTTATCAAAACAAGCTACAAAAGACTGCCCCAATCCAGACTCCGAAATCACTCTGAAACGATGCTCCAGAGATTTTTTTACAGGGTCCCAGTAGAGCACATAATGAAGTTTCATTAAATTTAGAACACACCAACCTTGACCTGGGGGTAGAAAAGGTCATTTTTATTTCCCCTCCCAACAGCTGTTGACAAAATGCACACACTAAAGGAAACCTGTACATAACATAGGAAGCTAATCAAAAGGGGAAATAAAAATCCTCGTGTTAAGAATGTTATTTAACAGCAAGAGCACAAGGAGCAGCACCAACCAAACTGTTTTTAGTTCAGTGAAAAAAAAAGAAGAGCCCAAAAGTGTTTAGATAGAGGGAATTGAGTGAAATGCATCCTCCAGCCAGGCTAAAAACAGGATTCAAGGAATTAGTAACTGCATCAGCCAGCAGTCTGGCAGGAAAAGAATTTCATGCAGAAACCAAATGGCCAAAAAGCTGGAACAGAACTCAGTAAAACAAATCAGACAGGGTAGGATTTCAGAGCACGGGATGCTTTAGGAGTGTGTTGCAAGCACTGACTGTTTCCCATGCTGAAGGTTTTCAAGCACTCTGAAGATATTATTAATGCACGCATCTCCTCGTAACCAGAGCCAGCACGGCCAGTTCACCCCATCTCTCACAAAATTCACACTCAAGTTTTAGACTAGATAGTCATGTCCAAGTGTGCACAGAGGGACAACCTGTGACCTCGTCACGACGCTTTAGGTAAGAGTAAAGAAAGGTAGTATCTTAAAAATCCACCACGATGACGTGTTTCTTCCTGAAAATTCTTGCCAACACTGAAAACACATCCTAGAAAAAACGATCATTCAGACTGCCTTCCAGCAGCCCTGTAAGCCACCCTACCCCTAACGATGAGGATGGTCGGCTTCCAGCTCTGCTGATCAGAACTGTATTGTGATGGACTCTGTTATTCAAACTGCAAGTGTTTAATCAAATTTAATAAAATTGGCCTACACAACATGGCAGTTTTAAATTACAAACACAAAGCCAGAGTGTTGCCTGGTGCCAAAACTCTGAAAAGCTCCCCTGTAATGAAGAACTTTATTTAGGATGGGCTCCAGCCTTCCCTGCCTTTTGTTTATACCAGACTGTTCAGGAGCCTTTCTTCTCCAAGCAACTTAACATTCTTGGCAATGGGATTTCTTCAGGATTGCGCTGTGCCAGTGACTGACGTGCTGTTGTGTTGAAAGGAAAATAAAAGAAAACAACCAAAAAAATTTTCCCCTGAACCCTGCAACTGAACTCGTATGTACCACATACCAGTCCCCGGAAGATTAATGCTGGTGCCCAAAAAGAACAAGCACCAGTGGTCTGGAAAAACAAAATCAGCTCAACATCTTCCTGTTTTAAAACAACAATGATTTTGGTTGCTTCCATTTTTAATAATGTGATTAGATACATTTATCATCCTTAATTCACCCTGTCTGACAGGGCTTTTATTCAGCCAGAGTCTTATTGAGAGCTCAGTCTGGGAAGCAGCAAAGGGGAGAGATGTGCAGATGCTTTCCTTCTCCTGCAGAAATGCCCTGCCAAAACACTGGGAGCAAGAAGGGTGACTGGTCCTCAAACTCAATCTGACAAGTGAGGTCCCTTGAAGCAACGAGCAAGGGAGGTTTTGGACCATGTCAAAGTCCATTTACCCCGTGGGGATGCTAACACACCAGAAGTGGATAATCTGGTTTCAAAAGGTGTAGAAAAAAGCTAAAAACCTCTTAGAATCACACTGTTCACAGGCTCTAAGCAATAGGTACAATGCCAAGGGACGTTGGCATGCGTGGCAACGCTGCAATTTCCCCAAGAAGCCTGAAAACCTTCAGCAGAGGAGAATCAAACTGCAGCAACCACTGCTAACAGCCTGGCTTGCGTTTCTTCTCCCAGGGAGATGCGTACGCCAAGCACATCTTTGTGCTTTGCCAGTTCTAGAGCTGAAGGAGCTCTGCTTTGAGGGAAGTCCTTCAGCACTCACTTTCCCTGAGAAAGGCAAAGGCCCAAAGCCCAGACAGTGTCACTGTGGCTGTCCCAGGCACTGACAATGCAGGAGCGCACCTACCACAGCTAATGGGTTGTTTGGTCTTTCGTCATCTAGAAGCAGACCGTTAGAGGATGTCCTACCCTTCAGCAAACAGAGTTTTCTAAGCTCTGCTTTTGGAGTCCTCCAGAAAGGGTGGAGTCAGAACTACCACCACCAAAGGTACAGGGTGTGCCCAGGGAAAAAACCTCATATCCTGGAAAGGGCTGACCAATTTTTGATTGACTTCTTGTGCAGCTCAAGTGTTTGGCACTTGCCACCCAGCCCACCATGTCCACTGAGGGGGGAAGACAGTCAACTGCACAGCAGACAGGAATCCATCCACAGATCTGTCCAGCAAGCTAGGTGCTACAGCCCAGAATAAGAAGTTCCCAAAAAGGTCTCTAAATTCACAGAACTGGGAGGCAGGAGGCACAAGGCGTGTGTGGAGGTGTATTTTTTTTCTCATTAGATGGTGAAAGAAGAAAGAAGACCCCAAGTTTACAGAGGTAATGAGAATTGTGTTAAAACATTCACTACACCTAAGACCTGCTCTGCTTCTAGTAGAAGTGTAATGAGAACACCTACATTGCTCCCATAAAGGAAAGGAGGGGCTGTCAGCTCTTAGGAACTTAGGGCAGCCAATTTGAGAAAAGACAGTAGCAAACCCGCAGGGAGATTTGGTTAACACTCCATCACCATTCCTTACCACGTTTATGTTACCAGTGCTCACCCCTCCACATTTGAAGATCCACAAAGCAAACCTGAAAATAGCTAGGCAGCGCTTGCAGAAGGTACGAAGTTCAATCACACCTCTGCTTTCCCCTTACCCCCACTCCATCCTTTCAGAAAAGGGGTTTTCCTGTTCCGAAGCAACTTCCAACACACAGCACTGTCTGCACCATCCACACGAGCAGCACTGCTCCCCAAATCAAGACAAGCTCGTGGAAGCACAGCTATTCCCTGAAGGAAGCAGCCGAGGATCATGAACTGGCCAGGCTAGAAGCTGAGGCTGTGTTGGCTGAGGCATGCAATACGGAGCCGAGGACCACAGCCAACCAAAACAACCTGGTTTACATTATATAGACTTGAGAAATAACTGACCTGCTTAGCCACCGTGCAGAGAAAAACCTAACTGAGAAATAACTGTCTAGGCGTGAACCAAAACCCTTGCAGGAAGTCCCGATGCTTTGACTGGCAGAAACATTCTTATTTATTTTAAGTATAAACTTGTATATAAAATGCAAATCCCAGAAGAAATGAACTTTTCTTGGTACTTTTCTCACTCAGCAAAACACATTTTGACTTCAGACACCCAGATCTCTGTTTTAGCTTTGACTTTGTGAAAACATCTCAAACTTTGACACACAACTCCGCTGTCTCCTGCGAGTCCGCACACGCAAAGCAACACCAGCCTCTGTGCAACACTGCGCACACAGTGACAGGACGAAAGGGGGAGCAGGTGCTTGTTAAATAAATCACTCAATGAAATACAGCTCTTTTTTTAAATAAAAAGATAAGAGGACCAAGTGTCACAGCAAAGTCAGTAGGCAAAGACAAAATCAACGTGAGCGCTACCTGTTTTTCTGAGTGGGAAGTCATCTTTGGAATCGTACATCCCCAGTACAGGGTGATTGTAGGTGCCGGATACACCACTTTGGGGTGGGGAGCTCTGGTCCAGAGAGCTGTGCTGTGTCTTCCTGCACAGAAGGAAAGAGAAAGAGAAGGGAGAAGCTTTACACCAGTGACACACAGAGCAAATGAGAGCAGCTTCACCTTCTCTGTTACTGTAGTTAGCGAGGAACAGCACAAAGGAAATGATCATGGTACCAGTTTTCTCCTTCTAGGCACTCATGCAAAATAGAAATTGAAGCCTAACATGTATATAGTGTAAGATAAAGTCTAAAAAAAAAGTAGAATACTGTGCTCAGTTTTGGGCCCCTCACTACAAGAAGGACGTTGAGGCACTGGAGCGTGTCCAGAGAACAATGAGGCTGGTGAAGGGTCTGCAGCACAAGTCTTATGAGGAGTGGCTGAGGGAACTGGAGTTGTTTAGTTTGGAGGAGACTGAGGGGGGAGACATTACTGGTCTCTACAACTCCCTGAAAGGAGGGTGTAGTGAGGGGGGGGTTGGCTCTTCTCACAAGTAGCAAGTGATAGGATGAAAGGAAATGGCCTCAAGTTGCGTCAGGGGAGGTTTAGATTGGATATTAGGAAAAATTTCTTCACTGAAAGGGTTTGGGCTGTCCCAGAAAGTGGTGGAGTCACCATCCCGGGAGGTATTTAAAAGACGGGTAGATGAGGTGCTTAGAGGCATGGTTTAGTGGTGAACAGGTTATGGTTGGACTTGATGATCTTAAAAGTCTTTTCCAACTAAAAGATTCTATGATTCTATATATTGGGAGGTAACCAAGTATGTGCTTTACTTACAGTGTAAGAATTACCCTGTCGTTCAACTCATGAAGGTATCTAACCATGAGTATAATTTTAAGCATATACTTAGGCTGGGTTTTGCTAAGTCATATTCTTGAAGCTAACCATGGGTGTCACTACTTCCCTCAACTGTAGCAAGAATGAGCAATTTCCCTTCACTGAATAAACCCCAAACATAGCAGTAAAAGTCTAGAGATGAAACAAAACTGAAGGGTAAGCACGTTAGGTGCCACATCTTTAAACTGGCTACTGGCAGCCATGCTGTATAGGCGGTCTTCTGCCTTTTGCTCCCCTGCCTCCTAATCCAAGTATCTAGCACTGACAGCGCCAAAGCATCTAACAACCTTCCAGATTAACTTCTTGAAGCTGATAATTTATAGCTTGCCTTGAGCAGGCTGCTGGAAGTAAATTATAGTCTGTTTGCAAAGGATATTAACTAATGAATGAGCTTTCTAAGCTCCTACCAGTTTGTTGGCTGAATGACTTGTGCCCAGCTTTGCCACTTCTGAGGAGCTCTACCAACACTGAGCAGTACAGAATTTGGGAAGTCTCCAGACTGTGTGTGTTAGCAGCACAGCTACACCAACAGAATGACCCATTTAGCAATACAGGTGACAGCATACAGCTATAAGAAAAAAAATAAATCTTACATTTTAAGCTTAAATAAACAGAATTTAAACCCTGTATTACTTCTTGAAAATACTAGAAAAAATATGAGAAAACAAAAAGCGAGCACTGCGTCAAAAGAAGTGGAAATTTCAAATTTTACATTGCCTAATAACCAGGCACTCTTGGAGACCTTGGTTAAAAATACTCTCCTATAAAAGGTTCCTTAAGGAATCAAAATGACCCATTCCCAGTGAAAATTACACCAACTCATCCAATTCCTTGAGCAGTATGTTTTGAAAGCTCAAATCAGGAGCAGGCTGTTTGGTGAGATACATAGCATCAATTCCACTACAAGTTACACTCTTCAAAAAAATGGGAGGCCAATGAAACATCAGCAAATCACATCGAATTTTCTACATTATTTTGTTATAAAAAACCTCTGAAAAATTTATTTATCAACATTTTCTGCGCCCACAGTTCTTACCAAGCAGTATGATTCACTGTGGTTTCCTAATCCTGCCCCCTTTATATTCCAAACTTCTCTGTACATACAGGCAGAATAATTTTTTTGAACTCTTACACAGTTGTATTTTTCATTAGCATTCGTGCAACATCGTGTGCTCTTTTACATTCGCACCAAGAAATGCCCACATGCACACACAGTCCAATCATCACCTGAAAGCAAAACAGAACCAAATTGAAAAATAAAATAAAAAATTCATCTCTCTTGAGAACAGAAGTCGCTTTCTCTGCCCAGATCTGCCTGTACCATGGGAAGGCAGCACAGAGAGATGTTTCACAAATAGGAAGCTGGGACACTGCAAGCCAAGAGCCCTCAAACCCGCCATGTCCCACAGTAGCATTTTTTTTTTGCTCTTGCCTATACAAGCAATAGACTTTTTCTTTCTCTCTTTTTATTTTTTTTAAATCATGACTTAAGCCGCACAATCACGTACATTGAAGCTATTTTCATCACTTTGTTAGGGAATGCGCAGGAACTCAAAGGGCCTGTTTAGATGTGCTTTGGGGTTGCTGAATGACAGATATTTAACTCTGCAAACAGAAATACATTATATGGCTGGAGGACTGGGATCCAACACCCTACGCTGCTTCGAGCAAAATGCACTTGTCTGCATGTCTGTTCAAGAATTTCAGAGGTCCTGAAAGGGATGAAATTGTATACTACAGCGAGTTTGCAGGCATTCCT
>NW_010180576.1:0-1617 GCF_000695765.1 Mesitornis unicolor | reverse complement strand
AGCACGTAACACTTCACATAACATCCCCTGTTCTTTGAGCTCTGAAGTTCTTCAAAACCCCGTGTGCGCAGCAAAGTGTGCACAATACTTCAAACATACCCATGCAATGTAAACTGAATATCTATTCAGACCTATGTATTTGTGCTAGAATGTTTTGTGTACAGAGACTGCAGACACCTATGTACACTGGAATAATTTCATGTGTAATTATATCTCTCTACCTCCTTCCCATGCAAATACGCAGTTAAACTCCCTTTCATGATTGCTACTGCATTGAGTGGCTACTTCCCAAGCACATTTCTGACAACTTCCTAGGGAAATAATAGCCCTGTTGGCTAAGTCTGTGGTGCCCTGTCTATGTTCCTGCTAAGCCACTTTTACTTATGTGAAGTATCTCGAAGAGCACAATCTCCTGGGAGCAGGGCTGTCCAGCGGGTTCAGAATTCACAGGAGGGACAGTCTGACAAGGCAATTCAAAAGAATTTCTTCTGTTGTTGTCTATCATCAACATAATCTGAAAATTATAGTCCACAAAGCTCTCTTAAACAATCACATATAGACTGGAGCTGTATATATTAATACTATGGAGCTGAAGACTGAGAGAGACCTCAGTGAGAGCCTCCAAGAAACATTACTGAGCTCTTCTTTCCCTTAGTAGACCCTTCAGTCTATGGCTGTACTCGGCAAAACCTCTAAACCTGGCTGCTTTTCATCTCTAGGGTTGATCAGCACATCTGTGTCCCTTAACATCAGTGATTAGTTAGAAAATATTCACTAACTATAAACACGCAATGGTCCTGCAGCAGCAGCTGACAGTGAAGTTCAAACACATACAAGACACTGAAGGCAAAAGCACCTGGACACCTCAGTGGACAACTGAAGCCTAAAAGGCCAGGGTAGCGACAGCTATTTCACATATCAGTGGAACATACTTCATGTTGTAGCCATTGACGTAGTACCGGTGTGGTGCTCAATACCCTTAGATCATCTGCTTTTTACCAAGAAATGCTTTCAAATATATGTTTTTTTTAAAGGAAGACCAAAGGAAGCACTTAAAAGCAGGCGTGTCATTTAAAAGACTATCTCAGCATCTGTTGCCACTTAATTGGCTTGTCTGCTCACAGTAGGAGCATCAGGACTATCTTCTGCAGGCCTCGTTTGCATGTGCTAAATCCAAACACCACCCAATTGAATTACATTAGAAGAATGTGTGTACCTTAATATCTCTATAACCAAATTGTTAACCTATGAGATGCCATGTAAATAAACACTAATACATAATTAATTTAAAGGCTTTCTCATAAATAATAAAAAATATAACAGAATGGAGGTGGAAAACCTTCAACTGCTGCCTTAACAATTGAAAGATGAACTTAAAAATCCTCCCCCGCCAGATAAGATGCTACAGCCATGCAGCCCTGCTGCCATCTGCCCTCCTCAGTGGCTGAGCACAACTTAACACTGAGACAGACCCTTAGAAAGATGTGTGAGGCCTCCAAGGCTCGCCCTTCCCTCTTCACATCTTGTGTTAGAAACCAAAATACCGATGCTCTCCCCACCAAGAAACAGATGGAGAGAAGGTGAGGGGATGGCGAGCCTGTTTTATCAGTAAGAAAA
>NW_010180575.1:18195-23366 GCF_000695765.1 Mesitornis unicolor | reverse complement strand
AGATGGCCAGGAAGAGCCAGAACTGCAAGAGCTGCAGCTCCTGTGTGTCTGCAAATGCCAGGAGGAGGAAATGGGTGATGGAGCTGCCATTGGTCATTGGATCTTGCTGGGAATCAGCACTGTCCATGAAAGAGAATACAGTAAAATATTTAGTCTAGACTACTCTGAATAAAATCTATGCTTTTTATCCTCATCATCTGATATGAGAGAGAGAAGACCAGGGGGTTTCTCCAGGGAAGGTTTCTGTCATGCCAGGGAATGGCAGGGATGTGCCTGCAAATCCCCTGCCCCAATATTTCTGACAGCAGTTTCCCTCTCATGCCCTGCTCAGATCTGCAGCCTGGAGCTGTCAGTGCCAGAAGCTGTTTCTCTGTCCCCAGGTGTCTCCTCCCTCTCAGTGCTCACAGACCCCATGGAAACCACTGTGTGCTCAGCTCTGCCCTGCAGACACCTCCTGGCAACCAGGAATGGCCCAGGGACATCTCTGTTTGTGCAGGGACTCCGGAGAAACTCAGAGAAATCCTAAGAAGCTCTGTGGTCTTAGTGCCTTCTCCAGAACAAAGAAATACATTTTTACTTCACACAGCCTACCTAGCACACCAAGTGTTGAAAATTAAAAGAAAAGAGCCTTAAACTTTGAAGAAAATGCAGTTTTGAAGTGTTCTTTGAACATCTCTTTTGAAATGCATTGGAAATGATCTGGATCTGTGAGCAGCCCAGACCCACACAGCACCCTCTCAACACCGGAAGGACCCTGACCTGATGGGGGTCACTCCTTCCACCCACAACTTCTCCCCCCAGCACCATGGGGAGCTCCCGGGCAGGCTGAGTGCTGACCCTGACAGGAGGCAGAGTCCCTGCCCCAGCACACAGCTCTTGGGGTGCAGGGACCCTGCTCTGAAGGACAGACCTGAGCACCCCCTGAATGCACACCCACATGGACAGCAGTTCGGCTGTTCCTGGAAGCAGGCAGCCGTGATAACCTGTGCCTGTGACGGGGCAGCAGCAAAGCCCTGTGTTGAACACCTCTTTCTCCTCTATGCCAAAGAGTCTCTGAGGGTCCTCCTGATAGACCTCAAAAGCCGTGGGATGTGCCAGCTTTTGGAGGTTCCCCCAGGAACACAAACTGCATTTTCTTGCATCCAAAAACTTATCATATAGAGAGCTGCAAGGGTTTCTCCCACAGTGAGATCTTAGAACAACATCTTTCAACCCTTGACCACATTTACCCTCTCTTCCTCTCTCCTCTCCCCTTGCTGCCTGCAGGCAGTGCCCTTAGCCCTGCTCTTGGGCAGAGGTGTCCCTCTGCATCGCTGCCCGCTTCACATCAACTCCCTCTAGCCCACAAGCCCAGCCCAGCTCAGCAGCAGAGGACCAACCCCAGGCAGCACTTTCTCTGCCCCTTTGGGCTACCTTAGGATGTCACTGGGGCTCCAGGGGAACCTGCTGTGTAACAGGCTGAAGTAATCACTGATGGTTCCTATGTCAGATGTGGACAGAGATTTACTTCCAGCAGCTGCTTTTTTCCTATTAGAAAAATATATTTAGGCATGAGAATCACTTTGTCTTGCCCCATGGATAGACATAATATCAGGAGGAATGTTCGAATTGCTTATTTTGGGACATTCAGGTCTCTTGTCCATGCTCTGAAATAAAACCAGACTTGGTACTTGTTTTCCTTATATCAAACATGAGCTTGCCTGGTTCCACAGCACATCGGGTTCAGCCCAAGTGTGCAGCAGTGCCCTCAGCCAGAGGCACAGACAGGATGAGCAAAAGCAAATTAATCACAGAGACAGAACTTTCACACTGATAGTTTCAACTCCCAAGGTGAGGTGGCAGAGCTCAGTACTGCTGGTCTTCAAGGACAGCATCCTCCAAGCACAGCAACAGTCCAAATATAAAATCACTCTGAACATGTAAGACACCAGAATGAGTGTTTACTACTTCAGCAATGGTGGAAAGAGAAACAAATACACTGTGTGTCCACTGCTGAATTTAGGAAGAGCAGATGTAGACAGATTTGCAATACTCATAGAATCATGGAATTGTTTGGTTGGAAAAGACATTTAAGTTCATCAAGTCCAGGCATAACCTAACTTCACCAATTCCTCAGCTAAACCATTTCCTTTAGTACCAGGTCAATGCATTATTTGAACACCTCCAGGGAGGGTTACAGACCCTGGGAAGCCTGTTCCAACATTAAACACACTCTCAGTGAAGTAGTTTCTTCTAGTGTCCAACCAAGACCTTCCCTGGCAAAACTTTAGGCAGTTTCCTCTTGTCCTATCACCTGCCACTATGGAGAAGAGACTCGCATCCACCTCACTACAACAGCCTCTCAGGTAGCTGTAGAGGGTGATAAGGTCTCCCATCAGCTTCCTTTTCTCTAGGCTAAACAACCCCGGATCCTTTAGACACTTCTCTGCTCCAGACCCCTCACCAGCTTGATTGCCCTCACCCACCCCAGCACTTCAAGATCTTTCTTGTCGTGAGGGCCAAAAACTGAACACTGTACTGCAGGTGTGGCCTCACCAGTGGGGAGTACAGGGGAAGAATCCCTGCCCTGCTTCTGCTGGCCACACTATTCCTGATGCAGTTCAGGAAGCCGTTTGCCTCCTTGGCCACCTGGGCACACTGCTGGCTCCTATTCAGCTGATTGTCAACCAACAGCCCCAGGTCCTTCTCCTCCAGCCTGCTCTCAGTCAATCCTCCTCAAGCCTGTAGCATTGCATGGGGTTGTTTTGGCTTAACTGTAGGACCTGGCACTTGGCCTTGTTTAACCTCATGCAACTGGCCTCAGCTGATCTCTGCAGTCTTTCCAGGTCCCTCTGTAGAGCCTGTCTGCCCTCAAGAAGATTGACATGCAGGGTAGAGAATGTGATATACCCCCTCCATGCCATGCTCTTTGGCCCAGGTGTCTATGAGGTTGTTTCAAAAATGAGTCTGATCCAATTCCTTCAGGGGTACCATGTTGCCATAGGACTTGCTTTTTGAGGCCCAGGATAGTTCATGTCCAGGCAGCGTCATGGAGAACAGGACGTGTTTCCAGCCATCCGCTGGTTGCTTCCACCATTGTAAGGACATGGTGCTTGCATTGACAAGTTTGTGGGAATGTGATATAATCAGTCTGTCACACCTCCTCATATTTATAGTTCAGCTGTCATCGTCCATACCACAGGAGCTTTAAGCATTTGGCTTTGGACCCCTTGGATTGCAGTACATGTTTCTCATACGTGGATAACCTGTGCAGTACTGTCCATGGTCAAGTCCACCCCTTGATCACAAACCCATCTGTATGTCTCATTTCTTCTTCAATGGCTTGAGGTGTCATGGGCCAGCCGAGCTATAAATAATTCACCCTAATGTTGCCAGTCTCAATCCACCTGAACCACTTCACTCTCAGCAGCCTGGTCTACCTGCTGGATTTGTTATTCAATGGCCCAGCATACTGGGTATGTGGGCACCTTCATGATGTACTTGTACAACCAGTTTCTCTTCCTGGGCAAACATCGTGTGGCAGTCCACATGAGTTTCCCTCTGCGCTGCCAGTTGCTCTGTAACCACCCCCACAGGAAATTTGCCACCGTCAATGATTTGGCATAAAGTCTTGGCTGTTTTTCTTGATCCATCTTGATCCATCCAGCTGAATGGCTTTCACCTCAGCAAACCAACTCAATTCACCACCTACAGCAATTTCTGTGACTTGTCTCAGAGGGCTCTGTACAGCCACTTTACGCCTTCAATGGTTTCTGACAAACTGGGTCCCCTCCTGCATGTGTGGCTGTCCTCTATCCTGGACACTTGAGTCCCTCTCCCAGATACCTGGGTCTCCAGTCCTGGATGCTTGAGTCCCCTGTCTGGACACCTGGGTTCTCTATTTTGCATTCCTGGGTTTCTTTCCCCAATGCCTGTGTCCCTTATCCCGGATGCCTGCATCCACTCACCACAATGCCTGGGTTCTCTTTTTCTAGCCTGGCTGCCCTATTCTGGATGCCTGAGTCCTCTCCCAGACAGTGGAGTCCACTCATAGGGGTGTTTGGGGCCCCTACCCTGGATGCCTGTGTTGACCACGTCAGATGCCTTGTTCCTTTATCCTGGGAACCTGGGTCTTTTTCCCAGACTCCTGGGTCATGACTCAGATTCCTGGTGCAATCCTAGACTCCTGGGTACTTGTCCTTTTTTCCCTTTCCCTCTTCTCCTTTTTCCCTTTTCCTTTTTTCCTTTTCCTTTTCCTTTTCCTTTTCCTTTTCCTTTTCCTTTTCCTTTTCCTTTTCCTTTTCCTTTTCCTTTTTCCCTTTTCCTTTTTTCCTTTTCCTTTTCCTTTTCCTTTTCCTTTTCCTTTTCCTTTTCCTTTTCCTTCTCCTTCTCCTTCTCTTTCTCCTTTTCTTCTTTTCCCCTTTTCCCCTTTTTCTCCTTTTTCTCCTTTTCTCCTTTTCTTCTTTTCTCCTTTTCTCCTTTTCTCCTTTTCTCCTTTTCCCCTTTTCTCCTTTTCTCCTTTTCCTTTTCATTTTCCTGCTACAGTGAGGTATTTGACAAGGCACATTTAGATGTCCTAAACATAGGGGTCTCGTGTTACTGTAAGTGACCAAGGACATCGTCTCTCCCTGCTGACCTTCAGATGATGCTAAAGAAGGACGTGGATATCCTCAAAGATTTCCCATCTTACCTTTTCAAGATGCCCACATCTTGGAGCACCCCTGGCACCTCTGTTGTCACCAGGTGTCTGTGCGTGAGCAACTTTCCACTAAATAAAGGTAGGGACTTACACACAGTCTATGCTGTTAGAAACCCCTGAACTGAACTAAGAACTGAGCTAAGAGGGTTCCCAGCTCTTCTGGGTGTGGGAGGGGCTTGGGTGGACCTGGATCCCACATCTTGCCCCAGGGCTTCCAGCTGAGGATGAGATCCCTGCAGTGTCTCAGCTGAATCCCTACTCTGCACAGGGGAAGCCAACCCACTACCTTCAGGCACTGAGCTCAGGAGACCCCTTTATTGCTGAGATTCTATTAATTAGGCCAGATGTGATTCAGTGTACAAAGCATTTGTGAAAGGGTCAGACACAATTGGAAGAAGCTTCTAGAGAATTAGTATGAACCCAAGCAGTTACCTATTCCTATGATTATTGCAGGATAAAAAAAAAAAAAAAGAAAAAACGCAGAGGCCGGGCC
>NW_010180575.1:0-18156 GCF_000695765.1 Mesitornis unicolor | reverse complement strand
CAAATTCTTCAGCTTGTCCTTGAGCTCCTCATTCCTCATGCTGTAGATGAAGGGTTCAAAGTTCAATGTAACACTGAGTACGGAACAGCCAACACCAGATCCAGCGATGAGGAAGAGATGGAAGTGGGTTTCAGGTAGGCAAAAATTGCAGTGCTGATAAACAAAGAGACCACAGAGAGGTGAGCGAGGCCAGTGGAAAATGTTTTGTGCAATCCTTGCTTAGAGGGGACCCTCAGCACAGCCCTGAAGACCTGCGCATAAGACAGCACAAAGAAAACAAAATACCCAAAGACTAAGAATGCACTGCCCAGAAGGAAACCAACTTCCCTGTGATAGTGGGAGTTGGAGGAAGAGTGCCTGAGCTTGCTGAGAGTCTCTCCACATGTTCTTGGTCACTAGGCCCACTCACCCACTGAGCAGCAGGAACACATTTTTTTCCCTTGCTCTGGCTGCCCACACACTTACTGAAGCTGTCTCGCTATCTTGTGCATCCCTTCGCTGGTTCCAGCTCCAGCTGAGCTCTGCCTCTCCTAGTTCCATCCCCACATGCGTAGACAAGGTCTCTGCTCCCCAGGGCAGCCTGTCCCTCTTCAGCCATCTGTGTATCCCCACCATGGCCCACTGAGCTCTGGTGCCAAGCCAGGGCAAATGCGAAGAGGGACAAAAGGAAAAGGCCAGGTCAGGGTTCCCTACTCCACCAGGCTGCAGAAGCAGCCCTTACAGGCCTGTGGTGGGGGTACTTCAAAAGGACAGAGCATGAGCACATGGCCAATAGGATTGTAGGTGCACGGTGAGGTCACCAGGCTGCCTGAGTAGCTGATAGGCCAAGAGCAGCCTCACAGCTTGTGGAGGTGCTTGTGAGGTCACTGGACACTGAATACCTCAACAGTGATTGCATGGCCAATAGCGGGATTCGTGCTTGTGAGGTCACTGTCGGCTGAGAAGCGGATAGGCCCGCAAAAAACCCATGGGCTGTGTAGGATGTTGTGAGGTCTCTGCTTCCTGAAGAGCTGACAGGGCAGGAGCAGGTACATGGTCTGCATGGGTGGTTGTGAGGTCACTGATTCCCCAGTAGTTGATAGGCCAGGCCAAAGCCAAAGGCTTGTGTAGGGGTTTTTGAGAACATTAATGCCTGAGTACTTCATGGGCCAGGAGAGGCCCACAGGTTGTGCACATTCCTATGAGGTCTCTCCTGCCAGAGTAGCTCATAGGCCAGGAGCAGACCTATGGATTGTGTAGGTGCTTGTGAGGCCACTGCTGCCTGAATAAATGATAGGCCAGGAGCTTGCACTGATATCCTTGTGATGCCAGTGGTGCCTGAATAGCAGATACGCCAGGAACAGGTACATGGCAGTTGTAGATGCTGTGCCATCCACTTTAGCTGAGTAGTGGATAGGCCAGGAGTTTGCACAAGGCTTGTGTACAAGCTTGTCATTTCATTGGTGCTCAAGTAGCTTTTAGGCCAAGAGCAGGCTTGTGTGGGTGCTTCTGATGTCACCAACATCATCTTTAGACCACATCCCAATAAGGCTTTTTGGAAGAACCATCGTCAGCAGAAGCACACACACAGCACACACATGTGTGACCGTGTAACTCAGGAGCACACAGCAGCAGAAGTAGGAGGCTGTGAGGTCACTGTCAGTATAACCGATGAGCACCCAGCGATGGCAGTAGGGTGGATATGAGGTGACGTCACTGATGACACTCCATGGCGTGGGGCTCGGTGCAGAGTGGCCATGTGCATCGCAAGGCCACCATGGGAGCTGCCTGGCCCCATGTCTGTGAGGTTGAAGGAGCAGTTCCTGCAGCCCTGGATGGAGCAGTTGGGGTGGGGGTGGCTCAGGGACATCACAGGGATGTGCCTGGGCATGGAGCCAGGAGGAAACCACAAACTTCCTGTCCCGGCGCTGCAGGGGGAGCGGGGCGTGCGCGCTGTGAGACCACGTGGGCTGTGGTTTGTGCACCTGCAGGCTCCAGCTCCTGATCTGCCCGTGGGGAATAACAGCCCTGGGTGACACACTGAGAGGCAGGGAGATATCAGAGCCTCTGGGCTGTGTCTGCTGGCAGGGCAGGGACATGTCCCAGCTCCAGCTCCTGTGAGGGATCTACCATGGGGCTCTATGAGGAGGGATGGGAAAATCAGTGCTCCTGGGATGGGGCTCTGGCCTGGGCTAAGGCCCTTTCCCAGCTGCTGCTCCCAGCCCAGCACAGTAAGGTCTGTAGCAGGGGCAGGGGCTGTTCCCATCCCTTCCTGACACAGCCCCCAGTGCAATCCCAGCCCTGTGGTTCCCATGACAAGGGGACGGTTTGGACACTTGTACCCTGGGCTCTTGGATGTGCCCTGCATAGGAGATGCTCAGTGCTCCTGTTCTGCGCAGCAGTGTTCAAGGGGTGCAAATCACATTTCAACCCCATACAACTGACCCTGTCCTGTGAACATACCCCATGGCAATAATGTCACATCTGCAGCGGAGCCGTCCCTCATATATGGTCATGAATGGTGCTGGAGAAGTTCATTGGAGGGCTGGGCTGTGTCGGAGCGGAGATAGCTCCCGATAATGTCTAAAAAGGTGCTGCAGCTTCGATTGGCTCTTCCTGCAGCTGGGCTGGCATCTGCAGAGATATATTGATCCTCCTGTCGCTGTTGTTCCTGTGAGTCCGTGGGAGCTGTGGCAGGGAGTGGGGTGCAGCAGAGATGTGCCAGCTGGGCAGGAGGCTCAGGATGGGGCCAGAAAGACTCCTACCCTCTCAGGTGCTGAAGCTGCTTCTCTGGGTACAGCTGTGCAGGGGTAAGTTTTGGCTCCCTTCACCCACAGCCCAGGGCCAGCAGGTACCTGTTGGGTCATGAGGATCCTCTGAAAATGGTTTTTTTGCCAGGTGCCACTGAGGCAAGGGGCAGAAGGTGCTCAAGTCCCCATGCCCTTTCTTGTTCCTCCCTGAATGGGAGAGTTTCTCCATTTCCAGGCCACTGGTGTTAATGTTAGCCCATGCCTGGCTGGAGTTTCAGACACTCCCATCCTTGGATACCCTTTTGGAACCTCTTGTTCCCCCTGAGCTCTTCCCTTTGAGCTGGTGGTGGCCCAGCTGCTGACAGTGGCACTCAGCTGTCACCATGGTATTCCCAACCTCCAGGGTGCCCCGGAGTGCTTGTGGGCTGCTCATTGCTCCCAGACTCTGGAGAACCCTGGTCCCAGGAGAGCAGTTTGTGTCCATAGAGAGAAGGGGACCAGGGAATCTGCAGCTGCAGGCTAAAAAGAGGTGGTCTCCTGGGAGCCCCACCTCTGGAGGTGTAGGTGGGATGGGGTGGTTCCAGGGGCAGGCAGTGGGTAAGGGAGAACTGAGGGCCTTGGAGGACAGAGCTGTTTAGGGCGGGCTGGGGAGGAGCAGACAATCTGTGCAAGATGGGCATGGTGTGCGGGTGGATATGGCCAAAGGCACAGGGGTTGTTAGGGTGGAAAGAAGTGTCAAAGAGTGTGGGGCAGTGAATGGCCCAGCAGGGCCAGAGTTGGAGCTGGAATCCCCAGCCCAGTGCAACCCGTTGTTACACAAGGGGCCCAGGGAAGGCTGACACTCTAGTGCCTTTGACTTGGTGAGGCAGAGGTGGTTCCAGACCTGCAGTGTTTGGGCTGAGCACTCTTCTGACTGGTTCTGTGTCACTGTTTGAAGGTTCTGTGGAGGTGAGGCTGGCGAATGGCAATGGACGCTGTGCTGGCAGAGTGGAGGTGAAATACCGAGGCCGGTGGGGGACCGTGTGTGGTCACTACTGGGCCATGAATGATGCTGCAGTGGTTTGTAAGCAGCTGGGCTGTGGCTCTGCTGCCGGAGCTCCTCAGTATGGACACTTTGGGCCAGGATCTGGCCCCATTAGGATGGATGATGTTGGCTGTAAAGGCACCGAGTCTGGACTCTCTGACTGCAAACACAGAGGATGGGGTGAACATAACTGTGGTCATGTTCTTGATGCTGGAGTGATGTGTTCAAGTAAGGGATCAGGTTTTTCTCACCTTTCAGGGTTGGGATGGGAACAGAGACCTGGCTGTGCCCTCAGGGAGCAAAAGGAGGACACCAGAGCAGTGTCCTGCTGAGCTGAGACTGTCAGTGCTGATGTCCCCAGTCCCTGGGGAAAGCCCAGACAGAGCCTCCCACCCCCCGGTGAAAAAACCCCTGCCACAGTGTCTCAGCCCCTCTTTAGTCAGTGTCCAAGGCTGCAGGTGAACCCTCCATCCCTGATGCAGTGCACCCACTGCCTTCCACTGGTCTTCACCCATTCTGCCACTTCCCAGTCAAAAATGCTGAGGATCCCTGTGCTGGAAACACCACGGGGAGGACTTATCTCAGAACTCCATACCTTGGAGGAATGGCATGAGATAGCTGGTCCACGAGGTCAGTCCCCATCACAGACATGAGTACCTCCATGAGTACTCCACCAGGAGTGCTTGGCCCTGGGCAGAGGAGCAGGGTGGCACACAGCCCTTTGATACCTGTCCCCAGGCTCAGCTGTGTGATCAGGCACCATGGGGCTTAGGAGCTTGGCAACTGCTTCACTCTGACCACTTCCTCCTGCTTCACCACCTGCACAGACTGGCAATGAGAAATCCCTGGGACTGTGACAGCCCCGTGGAGACATGACCCCATGCTGACAGCCCTGACCCATTGCCCAGTGTCTCCTGTCTGCCCACAGCTCCCCGCACTGCCCCACAACACAGGGGATTAGGCAGCACTTACTGATCCTTATCTGTGCCCCCTGTTCCCTGAGAGCCAGCATGGACCAGGGATGAATTTTGGTCTCCTGCCCTTCTGTCCGGCTCTTGATCTGGGCTGTGCACACCTCTGGGCAGAGCACTGTGTCCCTGGCTGAGAACATCCTCTCCCGAGCAAGCACCAGAGGGGTCTGTACATGTACCAGGCAAGATAACAGCCGTACCATTTCTGTGCTCTGTGACATCTCCTACTTAAAAGGAATCTCCCAACAATCCCAGAACACCACTGTGGTCAGGATCCACTTCTAGTTGCATCAGAGTGGTGTTCCTGCCTGTTCCTAAGCACTGCAGGGGCTGAGCAGGCTGCAGCAGTCGTTGTCACCTGGGGCAGTTCTCCTGGACACAAATCGCTCACACAGCTGCAGTGCTGGGGGTCCATGCTGGTACCACTGGGGACCTTGTGTGGCAGAAGTTTGTCTGAGCAGTATCTGTGGCTGTGTCTGTGTCGGACACAAAACCTGTAGTGCTGCGATGGTGTAGAGAAGCAGAGCAGGGGGGCCTGGATGTGTCACCAACACTGCCCTAACACCTTCCTCTGGGATGTCCATTGGGTGATTTGGTCACAGCTTGCTTGGAGGTCATGTGGGAGGTGGGCATGTAACTGCCAGAGGGTTTGGACACTCCCAGTGGTTTTGGTTTCTCCCAGGATTTGTCTGACTGGTGGAAGGGAAGAGCTGCTGCTCAGGACGTGTGGAGATTCGTGATGGGCACCATTGGAAAACTGTCTACAAATCATGCTTTGCTCCCAAAGCTGCTGCCGTGGTTTGCAGGCAGCTGAAGTGCGGCACAGCCCTGCCCATGACTGGGGGAGCTCACTTTGAGGAAGGGGTTGGTCCCATGTGGGACAGAGAGCTGCAGTGTGTGGGGAATGAATCCGTCCTCTCCTCCTGACCCAGGGGATCCCCCAGGGACCGTCCCTGCACCCACAGAAGCAGTGCTGTTGTCACCAGGTAAGGACTCAGGGAGGGGTATTGAACCCTAGGGCTGTGCAGGGGGTGAAGGAGCAGAGCAGGGACCGTGGTGGGCTGGGTGTGAGGACAGAAGGGGTGATGGGATTATCTGCAACCTCCAGTGATGCAGGAATAGACACAGATGCCAGCACCCTCCTCCTGTTCCATCCTCAAGAATTTGGTGCACACTGCAGAAAGTTTCAGGATTGTCACTGCAGCTGCTCCCCTGGCTGCAGCTGTGCAGGGATAAATGCTCGCAGGTAGGCAGGTCAGTTATGCCTGTGGAGACAAGGGGACTGGGGTGGTCATTCCTATAGGCCAGCAGAAAGGTCATCTTCCCAGGGGATCCTGGACAAGGGCAAGGCTGGGCTAATGCCCAAAGACAAGGAGGGGGCATGTGTTTGGAGGACTTACTGGGAAGATCGAGCTGATCCATAGGGTACACAGAAAGGCCTAAGGGTGGAGGATGTGTTTAGAGGAGCCCAGAACAGGCTGAGGTCCAGGGGAGCTGAGGCCTCTTGGGAGAAGCTGAAGTCTGTGTTTGGGGCAGACCTGGAAGGATGATGAGTTCTCAGGGTGTTGAACTGGGAAGGAGCAGGTATCCTGGGTGGGCATTGGCTGAGGTCAGGGTGCAGGGGGCTGTTTGGGTTAAAGGAGGTGCCAAAGTCCATTAGTGACCCAGAGGTGACCCACAAGGGCTGGAATTTCGAACCTCCAGTCTTGCATAGCACATGGGGTTAGAAGGGACCCCTGCACTGCCCTGGGGACAGCCTGGAGGGGAGTGGGCTCCCACCCTGGCACCTCTGACTGTGCCTGGGCAGGGGCTGCCCTAGACTCAGTGCTGGGGCTTGGCACTGTCCCGACTGGTCCTGTGTCAGCATTTGAAGGTGCTGCGGAGCTGAGGCTGATGGATGATGGAAAACGCTGTGCTGGCAGAGTGGAAGTGAAACACCACGGCAAGTGGGGGACCGTGTGTGGTCACTACTGGGACATGAATGATGCTGCAGTGGTTTGTAGGCAGCTGGACTGTGGCTCTGCTGTTAGCGCTCCTTAGTACGGACACTTTGGTCCAGGATCTGGCCCCATTAGGATGGATGATGTTGGCTGCCATGGAATCGAGTCTGCCCTGTCTGACTGCACGCATGCAGGATGGGGTGAACATGACTGCGCTCACAGTTTTGATGCTGGAGTGATGTGTTCAGGTGAGGTGACAGTCTATTGCCCACCTCTGGGGCTGGGACGGTAGAAGGGACCTGGCTGTGCCCTCAGGGAGCAACAAGCCATTGCCAGAGCAGGGTCCGGTGTGGCAGGCTGAACTGCTGAGTTGGGACTGTCATTGTTGACGTCCTCAGTCCCTGGGGAAAGCCCAGCGGGAACCTGCCCCAGAGTGTCCATACTCTGCCTGACCCCTGGAGTGGCTCCAATGAATCCCCCTGCCTGTCCCTGGCATGTCTGTTGATTCCCATCTTTCTCCTCCCTTTCACCCGGGACCTGTCTGGCAGCACCAAGGGCCAGGTTCTGCCATGGCAGAGGCCCCAGGAGTGACTCATGCAGACACTCACAGCCTTGGGCAAGGCTGTGAGATGAACAGAGAATTTTGGGCTGTTTCCCTTAGCAGACACAAGTCCCTTGGCCTGAGCAAAGACATTGCTTGGAAAGGAGGAACACTGAGCTTTGGCCAAGGAGCAGCGTGGCACATGGCACCTTGTTCCTCTCCCAGGGTCACCCCATGAGAGCCTGCCTATGGGGGCATGGCCCCTGTCCAGGCAGTGCTGCCCAGCTTCTCACATCTGTCCCGGCTGCCTTGCACTTTTGGATTTGCCAGTGCATATTTGGCTCTCCTTTGTCCCTGCCCTTACACTGGGAGCTCGTGTCAGCCCAGGGCTGCTCTTTCGTCCACTCTCTTGCCCTCTGCCTGGCCATTGGAAAAGAACATGTGTGCCCAGCACTGCATTCTGGCCATGGCTGAGGACCTTTTTCCCAGGCCAGCGCTGGAGCAGGGTTCTTGGCACAGATACTGACCACAGGTACAGCCTTACCGTGATTTTGTCCTGTGATATGTCCCATCTACCAGCAGCACCCAATGGTCCAAGACCCCCTGGGAACAAGGTGTGTTTCTGGTTACACCAAGGAGTGCCTCATGCCTGGCCCCGAGTTCATGAGAGCAGAACAGAGTGCAGCAGCCATCAGCACCTGGGCCCATTTCCCTGGAGTCAGAGTGCTCTGGGTGGTGCACTGCCCAGGCACAAGTGCTGGGCAGCCCAAGGTCTGTGGGCCAGCAGCAGTTTGTCTAGGCAGTGCTTATGGCTGTGGGTTTGGGAGAGAAGCAAGCCCACAAGTGCTGTTCTGATTTCTAAGGAGTAGCAGGGGATCTCTGATGTGTTTGTGCCATCAACACCCGCTGGGAGCAGCTGGGGTGCTTGTTGGGCTTTTTTGCCTGTGCCCATCCAGGAGATCAGGTGAGACATGGTCAGGGACTGCCAGAGGCCTGTGGGAATTCTCAGGGGTCTTTGGTTGGTGCAGAATCTGTCCTGCTGCTCTGAGGGAACAGCCTCTGCTAAGGACACATAGCAATCCATGGTGGGGACCCTTGGAAAACCATCTGTGACTCACACTTTGGTCCCAACAGCAATGACAAGGTCTGCAGGGTGTGCTGTGGCTCTGTGATAGACAGCCTTGATAGCTGTGATGGTGTAGAGAAGCATAGAGGGGGAGACCTGGATGAATTTGTATCATCAGCACCTCCCAACAGCTTCCTCTGGGATGTCCATTGGGTGATTTGGTCACAGCTTGCTTGGAGGTCATGTGGGAGGTGGGCATGTAACTGCCAGAGGGTCTGGACACTCCCAGTGATTTTGGTTTGTCCCAGGATTTGTCCGACTGGTGGAAGGGAAGAGACACTGCTCAGGACATGTGGGGATCCGGGATGGGGACCAGTGGAAAACTGTCTGTGACAGATGCTTTGCTCCCAAAGCTGCTGCCGTGGTCTGCAGGGAGCTGCAGTGTGGCACAGCCCTGCCCATGACTGGGGGAGCTCACTTTGAGGAAGGGGTTGGTCCCATGTAGGAGGAGAAAACTGGAGAATAATAGCAAGGTCCTTTGCCTAGGCAGTCTGCATCTGAAATGATGACTTTAAAAATGATCATTGTATCCTGGACAGGGGAAAATATATGAAAGATTAGAGAAATTAAGTACCACATGCTAAGTGCAATTGCCTCTAAAGAGATTGCATCTGTACAAGAGATAATCTTATGAGAAACAAATTTTAGTAGCTAAATACAAAAAGATGGACATAAACATTAATTTCTGAAGGAGGCAAAAAGATTTTTTTTAGTGTTAGGCTTAAAACAGCAGTATAGTGAAAGGTATCTGGATGAACAAGGAATAGAGTGGGGAAAATGGAGGAAAAAATGAAAGGGCCTTTTCCTTGGCAGTCTGCATCTGAACAGATGAATTTAAAAGTTGTCATTGTATCCTGGACAGGGACAAATATACAAAAGTTTAGAGAAATTGAGTACGCAGTGTAACAGGCTGAATAGTGCTAGTGAAGTTACATAGACATGTTGCTATTTTCTTGTAACATCACTTTTGAAAGGTCATTGGGTCAGCAGAGGCCTCTTGTGAGAGAGGACAGGCAAGTGTTGCACCCATCTTTGATAGAGGCCGATGCTGCAACCCAGAGAACCCCAGGCTGTACAATCTCACATTGTACCAAGGGTAAATAATGCCACACCAATCTGCAGCTGAGCATGAGGAGACAGAAAATGGCTGTCATTTACCTCAGCTTCAGCAAAACTCTTGGCATGGTGTCCCTTAATACTCTTCTACCCAAGTTAGGACATCACAATCTGAAGGCACAGAGAAGCAGATGAGTAAAACTCATCAGTGGGATGGGGAAGAGAATTAGGAGAGTAGAAGTTAAAGAACTCAGCAGTTGATATAAAGACTATTTAATAAAGTAAAGCAAACTGAAATAATAATAATACCAATGAACTGTAACAAGAATAGGAACAATGATAATAAAGCAATTGCAGTTATACTCAGCTCACAAACAGCAGTCACTGGCTGAACGCCATCAAAACACAGCAAGGGGGAGGTGAGCCTCAGGAACCGAGATGGGCCGTCATCATGAAGGAGAAGGAAAGGGATTGAAGAGGGCAAAGAACCAAAGGGCTGAAAGAGGTTGAAAGGGTTGCAGGGTTGTCCCCTGCCAGCTCCTCAGTTTGTAGTGAGCGTGACGTGTGTGGGATAGAATACGTCTTTATTGGTGAGCTCAGATCACACCCGGATCTTCTGTCCTGGGTCGCCTGTCCCAGAGTTCCGGGTTTTAGCTCAGCCTACAGTGCCTCGCTCCTCTGTGACATCCTGGAGATATGATGCACGGTATGGTGCGCAGGCTTCTGTGACACCAGAGGTATCATGCCCTGCCTGCAGCGCTGCGCTCGCTTGTGACCGTAGTGATGGAAGGAGTTGACCGTGCGGCACAGATCTCCTGTGTGACCTCCCAGAGGGACATTGCTCACCCTGTGGCATTACGCTTCTCTGTGACTTCATAGAGGGATATCCCCCTGCCTATGGCACCCCATTCCTTTGTGACTTCATGTGGCGATGTCACCCATCCTCCAGGCCCATGTTATTCTTTGATTTCACAGAGGGATGGTGCCTACCGTGCAGCACTGAGCTCCTCTGTGATGTCAAAGCGATACATCTCCCAGCCTGCCGCACTTATCTCTTTGTGACATCACAGAGAGATCTCTTCGCCCATCTTGCAGTACCTCACTCCTCTGTTACCTCACTCAGGGGATGGCATCCAGCCTGCATCACCATACACCTCTGTGACATCTCAGAAGGACTGTACCCACACTGAAGCATTACACTGCTCTCTGATGTCACAGGTATATAGCTCCCAGCCTCCAGAACCACACTCCTTTATGACGTCACAGAGGGGTGTCACTCAGATAACTGCAGAGATCTCCCCTGTGACAGCACACGCCCTGCCACCCTGAGCTGCTCTGTGACATCAAATCGGTATGGTGAGCAGCCTGAGGCAGCACTCTTCTTTGTGATGTCAACCAGGGATGGTGTCCTGCCTGTGGCACCGGGCTTCTCTGTGATCTCACAGAGGGACAATGCCCATATAAGGGCAGCTTACATCTCTATGACCTCATAGAGGGATGTCGCCAAATTTTTGGCACCTTGCACCTCTGTGACAACCTAGAGATATGACGCACTGTATGGTGCAGCGCAGTCTTCTGTGATGCCACAGAGGTATCATGCCCTGACTGCAGCACCACACTACATTGTGACCATATAGATGGACAGAGTTGAAGGTGCAAGCACAGAGCTCCTGTGTGACCTCGCAGAGGGACATTGCTCATCCTGTGGCATCTCACTGCTCTGTGACCACTTAGAGGGTATTGCCTACCCTACAGAATCACACTCTTCTTTGATGTCATATGGGGATGTCACCCAGTCCCTGGCACCACACTATTCTTTGATTTCAAAGAGGTTGGTGTGTACCCTAAAGCGCTGACCTTCTCTGTGACATCACAGAGGTACATCTCCCAGCCGGCGGCATCATGTTCCATTGAATGATCACAGAGGGAAAGTGCCCAGCATGTTGCAGTGCAGGCCTCTGTGACTTCACAGAGGGATGGCGTCCATCCTGTGGCAGTGCCTTCCTCTATGGCGTCACAGTGGGATGGAGGACACACTCCATCACCACACTCTTGTTTGATGTCACAGAGGGACCATGCCCACCCTGTGACACTGAGATCCATTTTCACATCACAGAGGTGCGCTGCCCATGTTGCAGTACTGCACTCCTCTGTTGCTTCACAGAGGAATAGCGACCAGCCCGCATCACAGTACACCTGTGAGACATTGCGAAACAGCACCCAGCCTGCTGCAAACAACTCCTAGATGATGTCACAGAGATACAGCTCCCAGCCTCCAGAACCACACTCCTTTGTGACATCACAGAGGGGTTGGCGTGGTTTAGGGCTAGGCCAACCACTAAATCCTGGACAGATGCTCTCTATTACCCCTCTCCCCTACCCAGAAGGGAAGAAGAAAGAGAAGAAGGGAGAGAGACTTTACAAGTTGGAAAATAAAACTAACAGATTTAATAAAACAATAATACTAATACTACAGGATAATAATGTAAATAGGAAAATAATGAAATATATACAAATATGTACAAATATATTTACAAAACCAATATAAAATCCTCCCGTCACCCTCCCTTCATTGATGTATATGTCACCAGAGGCTCTGCGGAGCAAGGCACTGGAAAAGTCCCAGACTGAACTCAGCAGCAGTTGGGAGCAGGATGCAGAACACACAAATCAAGATCAGTGGCAGATGAACCAGCAGGTTCTGCTCGGACTTCAGCCATCGCAGAATTGAGACAGATGGAAGGGTCTAAGATGGAAGAAGTGTCAAGACCCTCGTGATCCATCAGCTTTATGCTGAGTATGACATATGTGGGATGGAGTACCTCATTGCTCATTTTTGGGTCTGCTCCCCCCCTGTAGGCACAGATACAGCACCTATGGTGGCAGATGAACCAGCAGGTTCTGCTCGGACTTCAGCCATCGCAGAATTGAGACAGATGGAAGGGTCTAAGATGGAAGAAGTGTCAAGACCCTCGTGATCCATCAGCTTTATGCTGAGTATGACATATGTGGGATGGAGTACCTCATTGCTCATTTTTGGGTCTGCTCCCCCCCTGTAGGCACAGATACAGCACCTATGGTGAGACAGTAGCCTTGTGATTATCACTTGTAGCAGTACACACTGTCTGGAAAAACATGCTGCTTGTTTCAGCAAGTTCAGCCACTGAGAAGAGACTGAGCTGAAAACTAAACTCACTAAATAGAAAATTATTATTATTTAGCTCAAACCAGCACCATCACGATCTTCAGAGCAGGAACAGCGCTCTCATGTGAAGCGAAGGAGTTGGGGCAGGCTGGAAGAAGGCAGATAGGCTCTGCCAAAATCCAATGGGAAAAATCCTTGTTGAAGCCTGGGGTTGAACCAGGGACCTTTAGATCTTCAGTCTAACACTCTCCCAGCTGAACTACTTCAGCCCTGTACCAGCAACCCTCATCCATGCCTGAAAAGGCTTGCAGGTATGAGGGGAGGTTCCCAGGGAAACACTGTACCTCGAACAAAGGTGGTTTTGGTTTGTGCTGTGTTTTTTTCCATCTGCTCTGGTGCCTCTTCACAACCTTCTTCATCGGCCAAGGTGTTTGCAGGACTGTTTCTCACACTGGTTTCCTTCACTTCCCTCCCACTTTGGTGGTTGTGTCCTTTCCTCAATGCACTTTCATGGAGGTTCACTGATAGGCTCACGTTTGGGCAGCGTTGGCTCTTTTTGGAGACAGCCGGGACCATCTTTTTCTGTGTCTCTGTTTAGGGCTCAGGGCAAAGCCAAATTAAACAAGAAGCAGGATTTTCTCTCTGTTGTCCCCTGCTCTCCCAGGGGAGGATAAACAGAAAGGGAATAGAAAGGAGATACTTCAAGTTAAGACTATGACAAGTGACACTCAAAACCCAAAACCCCATCTCAAAACACAAAACCTAAACCCAAAACTCAAAATGCAAAACCCAAACCCCAAACCTCAAACCCAAACCCAAACTCAAAACTTGAAACCCATACAAACTCCAAAACCCAAACCCCAAACCCAAACCCAAACATAATCCATACTCCAAAGCCCAAACTCAAACCCAAACCCCAAACACAAACCAAACCCAAAAAGCAAAACTCAAACCCAAAACCCAAACCCAAAACCCAATTCCCAAACTCAAAACCCAAAATCCGAAAACAAACCCAAAATCAAAACAAAACCCCAAAACTCAAAACCCAAAACTCAAACCCAAACCACAAACCTAACCCTCAAACCGAAACCCAAACACGTAGTGGGAATCTCAGGTGATTTGAGAGTACCCTGGCGCTGAATTAATGAATACCGACAAACCTCTCATGAGTCTTTTAAGTTTTGTTTTAGGTCACCTCTCTGGAAATCAGGGTTGTTGGTGTCTTCTCCATGTAACCAGGAACAGGATGAGTGCAAATGGCCTCAAGTTGCACTAGAGGAGGGTTAGGTTGGATTTTGGAAGGAATTTCTTTACTGAAAGAGAGGCCAAGCACTAGAAGGGGCTGCACAGGGCAGTGCTGCGGTCCCCATCCCTGGAGGGGTTCAAGAAGTGGTGGATGTGGCACTTGGGGACACGGATTATGGCCATGGTGGGGTTGGGATGATGTTGGATTCGATGATCTTAGAGGTCTCTTCCAACCTTAATGATTCTGTGACTGTGTGAGATCCAACAATATGAAGCAATATGACTTGAGATTGCTGATTCTTTCAGATCAGTATGACTTGTAACAAAAGGATATCAACATTTTATCAATGTGATGTCCCATTGATTCATATCAATATGAATTGAGATTGTTGGTATCTGTTGTGGCAGTTGTGCCCCAAAGCCAGTTCAGACCAGGGGAAGCTGCCTATAACTGTTTTACTACTAATACCACCAATCCATTGTAACAGAAGTGGAACCAATGATAACACAGCAATCAAGACCCACGCCACCAGCCACTGGGTGTGTGTTCCCAAAAAGACTGGGAGCAGTTCCAGCTCCAGTGAAAACATAACAGTGATGGTGCGAGGGAGGGGAATCGAATGGCAGATGAGACCTCTAGGGACAGCAGCCACCTGAAGAAGAAGGGGAGCCCCAGCAAACACATTTGTAGTGAGCAGGATGTAAATTGCATAGGACGCATTATGTTGGTCAGTTTGGATCACACCCAGGCCATCACTCCTCGGTCTCCTCACCTAGAAAACCCTTGGCTTTCATTCCTGCCCAGCCTCTTGTGCAGAGAAAATGTGGGAAAAATAAAGAAACTAGGAACACCGATACACAACTGTCTCTGTTTAAGGGTCAGAGAGAGAGAGAGAGCAGGATTTTCTCTCTATTGTCCCCTACCCCTCCCAGGGGGAGGATTAAGAAAAGAGAATAGAGAGAGAATTAAAAAAAAAATGCTTGCACAAGGTTGGAAGTTAAGACTGTAACAAGTTTAATGAAAAAAAACAACAGGGGAAAGGGAAAAAAAGGAAATAATAAGGGACAAAGGATATTTAAGTAGATACAAAACCCGATCCCAGTAGTCCCGATTGGAAGTGTGAAGTATCTAAGCAGTGCCTCGTGGCCACTGTGACTGCTGTGACTCGTCACCAGGGACTGCAGTGGTGCCGGGAGCGGATGGTGGTGGATGCTGCTGAGCACGTGGAGCTAGGCCCAGCCGTCCCGAGATGTGACAGGAAGCAGCCCAGGAAAGCCAGGAAAAGCCCTCAAAATCCTCGTTTTTTTATAGACTGTGGCCAGAAAGGGGAGGGAACAGTACTGATCTGTGACCCTCCAGGGTCCTACAGACACCACCTGTCCTTCCCTTTCAGACTGGTAACCCTTAAACCATAACAGGATTGAACAAAATTAAAGTGCTTTCTAAAGAGACCATTACACTATTGAAAGAAAATAAAAGTTTTAATTCCCTGACACTCAAAGCTGTGAAGGTGAGGGACATTTGAATGAAAAAAAATTAAATAAAAGGAGGAGAAAACTGGAGAAAAATTGAAAGAGGTTTTGCCTAGCAGTTTGCATCTGGGAAGATGACTTCAGAAATTGTCATTGTATCTTGGACTGTTGCAAATGTCTGAAAGACTGGAGAAATATGTGGTATTATATGTGAGGTGTGTGGTATATGGTATAATAGGCAGAATAGTGGGAGTGAAGATAGAGGAGGAAATCAACATTTTTTGGAGATATCCCTTTAGAAAGGTCAGGAGATTTGCAGAGGTCTCTTGTGAGACAAGATCAGCCAATGTTGCATCTATCTTTGAAAGAGGCCAGTGGTGCAGCCAGGGAACCAGAGGCCGCACAAGCTCACACTGGTGGGATTGTCCCATCAATTCTGGCTGTCTAAAAGAGAAGAGCTGTCAACATGGACTGACCAAGGGTAAATCATGTTTCGTCAACCTGTTAGTCGACAGTTGAGCAAGAGGAGATCAAAAGTTGATGTCATTTCCCTCTGCTTCAGTAAAACTCTTGACTGCATCTCCCTTAATAGTCTCCTACCCTAATTAGGACATTGCAGGTTGAATGCATAGAGAAAGAGGTGGATAAAAAAACAGTTGGAGGATCATGCTTAGAGAGCAGTGAGTTTGTAATCTACCTTGAGGCCACTGGGAAATACTGGGACATGATGAGGCAGCAGAGGAAAATGTCATGAGCCTTGTGCTGTTTAACACAGCCTTTATCTACGGCCCAGAGGAGGCCACTCTCACCATGCTTGACAATGGGACTAAATGGGGAGGACCAATTTTTTACCCTATGAATGTCATTCAGGGGCAACCTGACAGGCAAGAGCACTGTTATGCCAGAAATATAATGAGGTACAGGAAGGACAAAGGCCAGATCCTGCACCTGGAGTAGACCTGCATCCTGTGGGTGCATGAGTCGCTCTGTAGAAAAGGCCCTGGTGGTGCCAGGGGACAGAAGGCAAAACGGAACCCCACCAGGGGAACTGGTAGCAAAGGCAGCTGGCAGTGTCCTGGAGAGTACAAAGAGCAGCCTTGGCAGAAGAGTGAGGGAAGTGATTGTCTCCTCACGCTCATGGCTCATTAGACAACTTGTGCAATATTGTGTTGAGTCTTGGGTGCCTCTGGGGAAGGGGAGAAGGAAGGAAGCATCTGAGTGACTGCTAGTCTGTTGGCCAGAAACATCCCCTCATGTGTGCAGCTGGTAGAGAGCTCAGTGGAGAGTCATTGGGATGTTCAGGGGCTGGAGGGCTTCCCTGGGAGGGGAAACAGGGAAAAGGCCTTGTTCAATGGGCAATCCTCAGTTGTTGACATAAGGAAGTTCTTGGCCAGGGATAAGGAACCAACAAATCTCCAGACCATGGGGTGTTTAATGCTGTGATCAAAATGGCAACATATCCTGTGACTTGGGTTCTCTCAACATAGCTGCTAAAAGCAAGACAGGTGCAAGGGTCTCAAAGCTTTTACATTCTTGGAGATGACTTCAGGCCTCTGAGAAAACAGAAGATAACAGTCTTACTTCCCTCCTTTCAGTCATTAGCATCCAGAAACCTCACCTGCTTTTCCTTCTCCTCCCAAAACCTCACCAAGTGATGGGAAGAAGGGAAGCAGAAAGACCATACGAGATGGAAAGTCACGGTGTCATTTCATTGTACAACCCATAAAGAATCAAGTTGGGAAGTGACTCAGCACATCTGGATCAACAAGGTCCATGGAGAGGCACGGGTGTGCCTATGGCTGTGTATGGACACCGCTACACCTACATTATAGATTTTACTAGTTATGAAACTCATGCTCCTGGGCCCATGGACAGAGGTGTGTGTGTAGGCTCCAGGTGATTCTGGTCAGGGACATGAAGGTCTGTGGATGCTCTCAAGGCCCAGCCCTTGCCCCCATTGGATCCCATCTGCCTGTGCCCTCAACAGGCCAGGATCTCACAGCCTGATACCCAGCTTTTCTCCTTCCCCACATCCCTGGGGCTCAGGGACACCACAATCTCCTGGTCACTACAGCCAAGGCTGACACTGGTCTTCACCAGTGAAGGCTTTCCCTTTCTCACACACTGTCCCCACAGTTCGTAGGTTGGAGGTATGCAGAGAGCTGAGACAGCTGACCCAAAATGACCAGCAGAGGCGTATGGCATAACATAGGACGTCACGTTCATCAGTGAAAGCTGAGGGAAAGCGGGATGAAAAGAGAACATTCAGTCCATGGTGTTTGTTCTCCCATGCCAATGACACATGTGATGAAGCTCTGCTTTCCTGGAAATGGCTGAACATCTGCGTGCCCAGTGGAAGCAGTGAGTGAATTCTTCATTTTGCTTTGCTGGAACACACAGCTTTTGCTTCATGCGTTTAACTGTCTTTGTCTTGACCCATGAGTTTTCTTGCTCTTTCACTTCTGATTCTCTCCTCTATACCCTGAAATGTGTAATGGGAGATTGAGCAATGGATTCAGGGTGTTTAGTTGCTGGCCATGGCAAAACCACAACTAAATTCAATGTCCTCCTTTCTGGTCTCTCCTTTGACCCACACACAAGTGCTCACCTCTTGCTGTTCAATAGAAGAACTCCATATATCTGAGCTTCCCTGTCACACTCGGGGCATTCTCCACTCTTAATCATCCCTGTGTGTCTCTCCTGTAGACCCTGTACCTCCATGTACCATACAACCATTGTCCTTCCCCGCCTCAGCTCTCATTCCACTCATGTCACAGCTCTATGATGGCACATGGGGCTCTGCTCTCTATGTCCCAGGCTGTGGTGCACATTTGGGCTGCAGCACCTCCTATGTGGCACCAAGACCCAGGGCAGCCTTGTCCCATGGAAAGCTGGTACCCAGAGAT
>NW_010180574.1:0-2394 GCF_000695765.1 Mesitornis unicolor | reverse complement strand
ATGTTCCTAAAAGCCATGCCACTGAAGAATACCAACACAACCATCAGGTGGACCAGGCCGTCAAATTATTCCAGACAGATTTGGATTTGGAGCACCGAGGTGAACTGTTTCTAGCTCGGGAAGCCCATGACACTTCTGGTCACCAAGGGAGAGATGCCACATACCGATGGGCCCATGACCGAGGGGTGGACTTAACTATGGACGCTATTGCACAGGTTATCCATGATTGTAACACGTGTGGTGCCATCAAACAAGCCAGACGGATGAAACCTTTGTGACACGGAGGAAGGTGGTAGAAGTACAAGTATGGAGAAGCCTGGCAGGTTGACTACATCCAACTCCCTCAGACTCATTAGGGTAGATGCTACGTGCTCACAATGGTGGAAGCAAGCACTGGATAGTTGCAAACTTACTCTGTGCCTCATGCCACTGCCCACAATATCATCCTGGGCCTTGAGAAGCAGATCTTGTGGCAGCATGGTATCCCAGAGAGAATAGAGTCAGACAATGGGACCCATTTCAAAGACAACCTTGTAAACAGTTGGGCTAAAGAGCATGGTATTCAGTGGGTATATCATATCGCTTATCATGCACCAGCCCCTGGGAAAATTGGACGATGTAATGGCTTGCTAAAAACCCCTCTGAATGCAATGAGTGGGGGAACTTTAAAAAATTGGGACAAACATTTGGCAGAAGGTACCTGGTTGGTTAACACCAGGGGATCCATTAACAGAGCCGGTGCTGCCCAGTCAGACCTGATGCACGTAGTAGAAGGGTATGGAATCCCTGTTGTATCTGAAAAGAATCTGTTGGTGAAGACTGCGTGGGTCTCTCCTGCTTTGGGCAGGGGCAAACCCATCCGTGGGGTTGTCTCTGCTCAAGGTCCAGGACATACTTGGTGGGTAATGCAGGAAAATGGTGAAGTTCATTGTGTACCACAAAGAGATTTAGCATTGGCTGAAAGAGTTTGATTTTATGTTATGTAATATACAGTACTGTATAATAGTGGGAAGTTGTTTTTAAGTTTTCTTCTATCCAGATAGTAATGTGGCATCCAAGAGTTCCAGGATAAACCCACAACATGTACACATGGACTCTGATGTCCTTTATACCATCTCCTCCATCCTGATAGACTACCAAGGTGAATGAAGACCTGCAACCTGGACCCCACAGATTGCTGAATAGAGACAGTCCTTATCTTGCTGATGTGGACTTGACTGTGGCATGAAATGGTATGGAACAAGGGGTGGAATATTATGGTTTAAGGGTTATCAGCCTGAAAGGGAAGGACAGGTGGTGTCTGTAGGACCCTTGGAGGTGAGAGATCAGTACTGTTCCCTCACCTTTCCAGCCACAGTCTATGAAAAAAAGAGGAAGCCTGAGGTTTTGGCGGGCTTCTCCTGGTTTCCTGGGCTGCTTCCGTGTGCATCTTGGAACGGCTGGGGCTACCTCCACGTGCTTGGCAGCATCCACCTTCACCCGCTTCCCGGCACCACTGCGGTCCTTGGTGACGAGTCACAGCAGTCACAGTGTCCACGAGGGGCTGCTTGGACACTTCCACTCAGGAGTACTGGGATCGGGTTTTGTATATAGTTAAATATCCTTTATCCCTTATTAATTCCCTTTTCCTTTCTTTCTCTGTTGTTTTTCATTAAACCTGTTATAGTCTTAACTTCCAACCTTGTGTGAAGCATCTTCTTTCTCTGTTCCATTTCTTTTTTAATCCTCTCCTGGGTGGGTAGGGGACATTAGAGAGAAAATCCTGCTCCCTGGGCTTTCCCTCTCCTTAAACGGAGACAAGAGGCAATCTACAATATCAATAGAGGCTGGAGGATGATATGATAGAAAGAAGCCCTGTGGAAAAGGACTCAGGAATACTGGTGTTTCAAAAATTCAACATAATACAACAATGCACTCTTGCAGCCCAGAAGGCCAATTTCATCCTTGGGTGTAACAAACGAAGCATGACCAGCGAGTTGGGGAAGGTGATTCTGCCCCTCTACTCTGCTTATGAGACCCCATCTGGAGTACTGTGTCTAGCTCTGGAGCCCTCAACACCAGAAGGATATGCAGCTGTTGAAGTGGGTCCACAGGAAGGCCTCTCTTTTGGAGCACCTTTCCTATGAAGAGAGGTTGAGAGAGTTGAAGTTGATCAGCCTGGTGAAAAGAAAGCTCCTTTGAAATGTTATAGTGGCCTTCCAGTACCTGAAGGGGGTCTACAGGAAAGCTGGAGAGGGACTGTTTACAAGATCATGTAGCGATAGGATGAGGGACAATGGATTTAAACTATAGCAGGGTAGATTTAGATTAGAAATTAGGAAGAAGTTCTTTACTATGAGGGTGTTCCTCATCAATGATCTGTTTGAGGGAACTGAGTGCTCCCTCAGCAAGTTT
>NW_010180573.1:0-3361 GCF_000695765.1 Mesitornis unicolor | reverse complement strand
GGCCGAGGCAGCGAACGGGCGGGCGAGGGGAGGCCCCGTGTGCTTAGTCACAGGCGTCCCCTCCCCGGCGCTGTAGCGGTGCCCCGAGCGCCAGCGGCTTCGGGGGTCCCCGCGTGAAAGGGGCAAGCTCTCCCCGTGTTTGGCTGTACTCTGGTGGCTCCTAGTCCCTGCTTACAGGTGGGGAAAGCCGCGGATCTTTGCGATGCAGGTGACCTGCTGGGCAGAAGGGCTCTGGGAATGGGACTGGGATTCCCTCTGGCTGCAAGGCTTTCTGTGCAGCCGTCCCTAACCTTAACCCTTCTTGCATGGCTTTTGGCCAGAGTGAATACCAATGGAGTGGTGAACTGACATGACATTACATGATATACAGCAGTTGCACCACTGGTTTTCCTACAGAGACATTAGTTATAACACATCTGTCCGCAGGCCTCAACAACCAAGTTGACTGTGTAGCAGGAAGGCTTTGCTGAAGAAAATTGATGGTCATGAAGAGCTAGGATGTGAAAAAAAAAAAAACCAAACCAAAAAATAAATGCATCTCAGAATAGGATGTGATGATTGCTGTCATCCTCAACGAGCTGATGGCTTGCCTGTCTTAAAGTTGCTTGTCTTCACTTTTTTTTTGTGTGTGTGTGGTATTTAATTCTTTCATTTTGCTATGAACAGGTAAACGCAGAAGAGTGCTGCTAGACTTGGTGTAGTGTGCTGGATTTTGTGCAGTGGGACAGGTGGAAACCTATTAGAGGAAGCAGTTTGGGATGGAGGAGTAAGGTGGAGCTAGCACTGGGACCCAGAGAAAGTTCTGTCATACTTCTGACAGATGTGCAAATAGAGGTTGCATCTAGTTCTAGAAATAGCTAGACACTGTAAAATATCTAAATAAGCTGATGCGCCTCTTTAAAGAATTCTGTGAGTTTTACTGGTGATACTTACCCATAAGCATATCTAAGATCAGGTTCTGGACTATAGGCTTCATGGTGTGCTATTTCAGTACCAATTATCACTTAATTTTTCTGCCTTTGCTGGCATATTCCTTCATATCTTAAAGTAATATCCATTTTAACATAGACAGAACTGGGATTAGTGTTTTAATGCTGGTTTGGAAAAGAATTAAGTTGATGACCTACTAATTCAGGAACTCATATTTCCTTTGAAATAAAAGAGTTTGATCTATGGTTGTCAGAAATAAATGCAGATGTCTCCCGAGTAAGGTGTATGGTTATTGCTGTGAATATTTCCTTCTAGTAATACATCATGGTGTTGATGACAGATGCTGCATGCTGACCATAGCATGGTGATTTGGTGTGGCTGAAGTTCAGTTAGTGTTGTGCTTTTTGATAGGTGTGAAACATCTGTCTTCTGTCATATGGGGTTTTTTGACTACTCAAATTCCAAGTATTGTATATAACTAAGCTTCTAAATTCCGCTTTTAGGCCATGCATATATCATAATTGGAATCACACTAAGCATACTGGTACTGGCACCATTGTCACTCCATTGGACAGTGTTCTGACCTGAGAGTTCAGATCCATACCCACTGAGGAAAAGGTCTCCACTGAGGTGAAGACAGCTGTTCCTTGCAGTGACAGCACATCTTTCAGTCACTAATGAAGTACAAGCAAGAAATGCAGGATCACAGACACAGAGCACTAACAAAACCACATTCTTGGTTCAGATGTGTTGGATGTGAAAATCCTTTATTTCTGGGCTCTGAGCTTAAAAGGAAGAGGCTTTCATGGGTCTGAGATAAAACTCAGGGTAGCACCAAAATTTCCAAGTGCAGCCTTTTGGTCAAAATCTCTAGAGAAGAATCCTGGTGGTAGTATCTGACATTATCTGCTGCCAGAAGACAAATGTCCTTGTGATCCGAAGTCTCAAGAGTCTCAAGTCTCTTGAAGTCTCAAGAGACTTCAGCTACGTCAATGCTGGAAATAAGTTGTTGAATCAGACTACAATCAAACCTAGTGTCAAGCTGTTTGGTTTGGAAGGATAGCCCTTCAAGAAAGGGAATGTGCAGAGGAGAAAAAGGTTTAAATTAGTGAGGATGAGTTAAAGCTCCCAAGAGAAAAAGAAGAAGATCCACTTACAAAACTCTTGTGGTCTTTTTAACTTAAAGTAGAAAATACTGCACTTAATACTGCCTTTCCCTTCCCACACTCAGTATTAAACTGATGTCTTAAAAGTGTATTGTGTCTATCCTTAGAATTAGTCCTGAGCATGACAGACTAACTGATACGTCATCTCAAAGGTATACTAGAGACTCGGATGCGCTGGGGACTGCTGGCAGCATTAGATGGTTCAGTGCGGCCTTCCTCTGCAGTCAGACACTGCGTATGTTCATGGTGCTGCCTGCCTTGCCCATGTGGCACAGAATCACAGAATGTTAGGGATTGGAAGGGACCTCAAAAGATCATCTAGTCCAATCCCCCTGCCGGAGCAGGAACACCTAGATGAGGTTACACAGGAAGGCGTCCAGGCGGGTTTTGAATGTCTCCAGAGAAGGAGACTCCACAACCTCTCTGGGCAGCCTGTTCCAGTGCTCTGTTACCCTCACTGAGAAGAAGTTTCTTCTCAAATTTAAGTGGAACCTCCTGTGTTCCACCTTGTGCCCATTACCCCTTGTCCTATCATTGTTTGTCACCGAGAAGAGCCTGGCTCCATCCTCGTGACACTCACCCTTTAAATATTTATAAACATGAATGAGGTCTCCCCTCAGTCTCCTCTTCTGCAAACTAAAGAGACGTTCTGGCAAACCAGGAAAGGTCTGGATTGACTTCTGTGAGAAGTGACTGGATGGCATTGCTATGCAACACTGTGCTGCTTGTGTCCCTGACTTGTTTTCTGACCCCTTTTCAGGGATCTCCAGTTACTGTGGTTTCTGTTCCATTTAATAAGAATAGTGGGTGCTTAGACTCCCTGGAGGGGGGTGGGGAAATCAAACCCAAACATCAATAGCTTTAGCTGACTTCCTTTGTGGAAATCTAAAATAACTGTTAACTTTAACACAGAGGTTAGAACAGATGGCTTGCTGGCACTTTGTGTTATTTCCAGTTAAGCTACTCTGCAAAATCATTCTCTTAGTTGCTGAGAAAAATCACAACCGTACTTTGATGCCCTGATTTTTAAGCTGATAACTAGTGGCACTGTGTAGTTCTGATTAAAATAGGTTGAGGAAACAAGGGAGCTCAAGTGCCTGTCACAAATATCAAAGCAGTAATGTAAGTTCTGAGGTACTGGGATATATGAGTAGTGGATAGGAGGTCTTGGAGGCAGTTGCCGAAATGCCTTCCCCTCACAGAGAGTGCCTGGCTACAGCAGGTCTGTGGGTAGGTAAGTCACAGAATCACAGAATCGCTCGGTT
>NW_010180572.1:18806-43968 GCF_000695765.1 Mesitornis unicolor | reverse complement strand
TATATATATATATATACACATAAAGGCTGTTATAAAGGAGAAAGGAATGGTCCATTGCTAGGTTGGATTTAGTGGTTTGAAATTACACACAAGAAAGGGTCAGACTGTGAAAAATTGTGATAGTTAGGATAGTGAGACAGTGATGTAGGTTACTTAGAGAATTTGTGAAGACTACCTAACCATTGGTCTTTGGGATTGTGAGATAAAGATGAGAGGTAGATGTGGTTGATCACTCTTAGGGTCGTTCAGTGGTTTAGTTGATATCTTCAAGACTCAGATCCTCCACGAACAAACCTGAGTCAGCTGACTTTTTAACTGATCAGAAAGAGCATCTTTTTGTAGCAGAACATCTTCATGATCGTTAAAGGGCAGAAGACATTGTGCAGTGAAAATGAGAAATCTAATTCCTGAGGAGGATGTTGGACCAGATTTCCTTATGCACATTTTCTTACATTTCTTATTTCATATTGTTTAGAATCACTCTTGTGTTTCATTTTTTTCCCAAGTTCTAATATTTTAAATTGTTTTTAATTTCTTTCCCTTATGTTGTTGAGATATATTAACAATCTGTCCTGAAAGTGAGATAATTTAATTTTGTAATTCACATTGTTGTGGTTTTGCTGTGATGGAATCATAGAATAAATTTTCTATTCAAGAAAGCTGCATTTCTGCAAAGACCACGGTACTCAATTTAGTGGAAACAAAGTCATTAAGACACTTTGGTTTAATTTTCGGCCAACACTGGTATGCAGTGATCAATGTCTTTAGCAGTTTTGAGTTAGCCAGCTGCAGAAGCTGAGGGGAACGAAAGCCAGGGCAGCTGACCCAAGCTGACCAACAGAATTATTCCGTACCATAAACACCACACTCACTATAAATTGGGGAGTTTGCTGGGGACACCCTCTGTGCCACCCGAAGTGGGTCTCACCCATGATTCTGCTCCCGAAGCCTGCTCCCCTGCTCATCGTAAACCCCTGTGTCAGCTGAGTATAACTTTGTGTACTTTATATTAATATTGCTATTAATACTCAGTTTTATTATTATCATTATTTTACTAAATCTGTTTCTATTTCAACCCATGGATGAGGAGGAGTCATCGGGTTATGGAACAACTGTCTAAATGAGGACATACATACAGTTTAGCAGTTTCACTCTTTTTCTAATTATTTCAGTTCCTTACGTTTTTCCTGTAAGAGTATTTTTAAAAGCCTCAACCTAAAGCAGTATTCTTCTGAAATGTGACATATTGAAAGCAAATTGCTTTCAAAGAAATTCTGTGTCTTACATTAGTGAAGGAGTAACCACTTTTTCAGCTCTACTTTGGGATAAACACAGGGTTTTTTTAAGGTCATCAATGTGTGCTGGTAGTACATACTTTGCTGTATCAGATTCTTCTTTTTGCCTGGAAGAAAATCCTGTGTTGTCTTTGCAGATTTTAGTCTGTATGGCCTGGGTGGCTGGGTGATTGACATGATTACTCTCTCCTGAATTTTCTAGGTCTGGGAGATTCGGAGTACACATTCTTTTGTAATGGTGGAAAGACGGTAGACCAACGACTTCAAGAACTTGGTGCCCAACATTTCTATGACACTGGATTAGCAGATGATTGTGTAGGGTACGAGCTGGATGAGTTTGGGTTTTATTTCATCAGGATGCAATAATTACATGTGAATTTGGCTAAACGTTCTGAACTCTTTGAGATCTGTTGCATCTGAATACTCAACACTTCATAGGAGTGAGTCCTGTCTGAACACAGTAGGCCTGTTCAACCTCAATTGCCATTAAATAAAACTTCATTTTTAAGTGTGAGCAAACATCTGTAATGCCTGGAAAAATTGAGGGTATTTAGCAGTTTTAGAAATTAAGTAATTCAGAATAAGTGGATGGGTTTAAAAATGTATTCAGTTTACTGAAGCAGATAAAAACAAATAGTTTTCCCAGTATGTGTGGTACTAGGAAATGGAATCTCTTTCTACATGCGCATCAGACTTTTATCCAAGCTCGCATCTTGCAGTAGAGGTCCTTTTAGCAAACCCTACAAAGTTTTTCAATTATTTTTGTCCTATAAAACTTTTTTTTTTCCTCACTACAGAGAAATTATGTGAGAAGGTTTTATCGCTGTAGAGGAATTATGTAAGAAAACAACTCCCTGCCTGTTATGTTGCCCTTTCTGGCCAGTAGGCTGCAGTCTTGACTTACTTATTTTGAAGTGCAGATTGTATCAGTTCTGTGCATGATGATATGAGACAATTGAATGCAAACATTGCCATAACCATAAAACTTATATATTGTCTTCTAGAATAATAAAAATGGAACATTAGTGTAAACTATTGATGTTGCTGTTGCACAATGAAAAGTTGCCTATTTTGCTGCCGCCCCTTCGACTTCCTGTTATAAAGTTCAGCATAAGAAAATAAAAATGTGAAACTAGAAGAAGAGCAGGGCTGTTACACAGTTTAGACTTCATAAATTTACATAGTGGTAATAACTAACTGAAAATATTTTTTTAATAAAAATGTCATCTTGATAACAGCTGCAGATATATATAAAAAATGGAAAATGAATAGTATTTCTTGGTTTTGGTGTCTTTTCATTATTTGTAAATTAACAGTCCAGTAAGTCACAATCATTCACCCGTTCCTTTCTGCTGGTTTTTTTTCTCTCTTCCCAGTTTGGAATTAGTCGTTGATCCTTGGATTGATGGACTTTGGCTTGCCCTCAAGGAAGCATTTCTATTGCAAAAAGAAAAAGAAGGCATGAAGAGTGATGCTGATGCTGTTTCTAGCTCTTTCTCTGCAGCGCCGCACATTGTGCATGAAGTAAACTTAAGTTCACAAGTACAGAACTTAAAGCTGGAAGATGAGGGAGTGAGGAGTTCTGATGGGCTGACACAGAAACGAGTTGACGTCAATCTTGTGGCTTCAGCTAGAGACACTGAACCTTCACTTGCTCATTCTGTCCCTCCTGTTTCTCAGTCTGCTCTTAATATTCCTGCATTGCCGCCAGAATATATAGAGGTGCATTTTCAGGACACCCATGGTGAGGTAAGGAATTCACTCTGAATGATGAAAGCCTCCAGCTCTGGTAGAAACATGAGTGTGTGCTTCTACATATGTCTCAGAAGAGCAGGTGGAAACTTACATAAAGGAGATGCATCCCTGAACGCAGGAGGTTTTTGAATAGTAAGTGAAAGGTCCATTTATATTGTGAAGATGTCATTACTGCCATATCAGTTATGGACACTTACATCAAAATATAACTGAGCTAAGTAATAATTTGGCATTGCTGTGCCAGGAATGGAAGAATTAAAATCCTCAAAGGCTTACATTAGGATGGTGAAAACATCTTTCTGTAGAAAGGAGTTCAGTATGGTTTCTGTTCAAATTTTTTAGTACTTGCAGGATGCTTTAAGAGGGTGTAAAATTGTTCAAAATCTTGCTGCATATTTAATAACAGAGAAACTTATCATTCTAAAAACATGATTGTAGCTTCCACTATTGGAAATGGAAGATGAACTGTAGATCTAAAGCTGGTGTGCTTTTCCTATGAAGCCATGTTGAACAAAGACCTGCTGTACAAAGATAATTAGCATGAGCTGGGCATCATCTCCAGTTGGCATATTTAGTGTTCAAAATGAACTGGAAAGCGTGATTCAACCTTTTCTGGTTGCCTGCCGAAGGGTAGATCTGCAGCTCCAGGACTGGTTGTGTCTGAGGTGCTGACCAGAACACCTATGAGGTGGCTCAGGCAGGGACCAAAGGCCCAGCTGAGACAGGACTCTTGGGCCCATAAGTATGGGTGGGTGTGGAGTCCTCTGATGAGGCTGGTCAGGACTGTGAAAGCCCCTTAGTATCCTCAGGGCCCTGACACTCTTTTGAGAATGACAATGGTAATGCTGAGACAATCACTTAGTCTAGCTAAGATAATTATGTAAGAGTATATAAATTTAAACACTGGATAATTTTGCTTTTCTTTTAAACCTCATATTGTGGTTGGTGTTACTCAGGTTGTTGAAATAAATAATTGAATTACTGAAACAAAGATTTATGATTTAGAGGTACTCTTTGATTAAAGACTAATACTCGGGTTCAAAGTGGTGCTGCAGTAGTTAAAAGAGCCTATTTTCTTATTTTAAAGTCATAGCATATATTCAGGCTGATGTCTGAAATAATTGATCAGGTTCCAATATGGATGTCTTAACTTTTCTGTAAACAGAAAAACAGTAAACTTTGGTTTCAAAGAGCAAATTGAAAAAGCCGAATCTGCTAATCTGGAATTCAGTGACAGATTAAAGATGATAGTCCAGTTTTCAGGTATAAAGCTGAATGCTTGTCCTGAGCATTGGAAAGAATCAAATGCAGGTTTGGTTTTTTTCCCTTTGGCACTGTTTTTGACATAGTTGGCTAGACCTTGTCAACAAGTAGATCTCATGTGTTGTACTTGCAAAAACAAACATGACCCTACAATGAAAAGCGGTGAGTGCATCAGCTGGACTGTGATAACTGTCTGTCTTCATATTCCCGCCAAGTCAAGTTCAAGGCATAATGAGATCAAGATTTAAGCATTATGCCTTGAACTTGACTTGGTGGGAATATGAATGGAGACAGTTATCATGGTTCAGCTGGTGCACAGTAACTTGATGCGGTCCAAGCCATTAATCACCATGTCAAAATTTTAAGAGAATAATAAAACTTCCAACTCTTGGACTCAAGTGATTCTCCTGTCTCTCTTATTCCTGTTTTTTTTAAATATGAAATCTTCAGATTAACCAATATTCTATTAAGGTAGCATAACTCCTTTCCATTTGACAGTGTTATTATGGTCGTTTGGTATCTCTCCCACCTCTTTTCATTTTTGTCTGTGTTGATCTCAAAAGAAGCTTGCTAACAATAGGGATGGAGAAATGAGGGGGTACATTTTCAACTGTGTAGAAATGTTGTGGCATAACATGATGCTATTTTGTAATATGAAGTTTGCTGATCAGCTCTAAATTTAACTCTATTTTTTAAAATTCCTGTTATAAATTGCCTGTAATAATAGGCCCACCTGCACCCCAAAATCTTAATCTGTAAATCTGCAATGATGGTTTTAAATAGCTTTTGTTCTTACTTCTTTTGTCTGTTCTGTACGCTTAGTAATCCTTTAATTAGGCAGGAGTTTGGGGTTTTTAACAAAATTAGTATTCTCTAATTGATAATTTTCAAGGTAACTCTTGAAAAAGGAAACAGCTAGCTGCATTTGATGGTAGTTTAGGCCCATTAATCTGTTCAAGCCTACTGACTTTTTATAGTTCAATATATGCCTGTTACTGCTTGGATGTGATTTTTTTTAAATGTAGAGCAAAAGTGTCTATATAGAAGTCAAGTTTTTCCTCACTGCTTTGAATTGTTTTCTAAGATAGTCTAAAATAAATGTGCTAACACTAATTCCTGTGTGTCACAGTAAGCTGTCATTCATCTGATTTTCATTTTTAGTGTAAGTTTTTGTGTCCTCTTTTTCAGAATCCACATCTGTCCTCACTGGTTTCAGAAGGAAAAACCTTTGAAGTGCCAGTTACTAAAGCAGTTCAGCTCACTAGAGAAGACGCAATAAAAACTGCATTGCTCTTAGAACTTGATATTGCAGTAAGTTAGTGATGGCTTTTTCTTTAGTGGGTTAAAATAAAGGGTGAAAAGCATGTGTGTTACGTATAATAACTGAGGGGGAAATTATTTATTTGACTCTTTAAAAAGAAAAAATAATTCCCTATAGAACAGAATGTCAGGTTAGGCTGTTAAGTTTTACAAATGCAAAGTTTTAATTGATCACCTGTTGCGTAAGGAACAAAAGGGATGCACTTGCGTAATGATGCAAGTATGATTCTGTATGTTTCTGTAGCAGGCAGAAGGTTGAGTAGGGTTTCAGCAGTTGTGCACAACATCCTCAGCCAACTAAGTAAAATCCAGGTGTTAAGATCTGATACCTTTTAATCTTCACTATAGTCTTCTCTTGCTGTTTTCCTTTTTTCCTTCAGAATATAAAAACAGTTGGGGTCATTTCAGTCAAAGTTCATCAAGTAGATTAACCAGAAATTTTTTGTTTAGTCATAATGTTTCTCTGTACAATGTGGTATTAATTATGAGGACTTAATTTCTCTGCTTTTCTTAAACCAGAAAACAAAGTACCTCAGTATTTAATGATCTGGGCTGATTATATAACATGTCCTCTTAATACGTATTTATTTTCCTTCTGTTAGGCTGCTAAGTGTCCAAATATTTAAACCAGATAAGGAAAGATTTTTCTGATTAGTAAGGTTTAACCTTACAAGAAAATCTAAATATTTGTTTTTTGATGTGATCCAAATAGTGAGGTGCTAGTACACATTAAAAGAGTATATGACTTCATGTGACTGCCATACTAGGAAGATTGCTGTTGTTAGGAATGGGGATGCTGTTGGCCTTGGTTTATGATACAATTAAATAGAAATGAACTCATATTTTAAAACAGGATACAGTCTTTGACTACCAACCTGGAGATGCCTTCTATGTAATATGCCCCAACAATGCCAATGAGGTGGAAGAACTCCTTCACATCTTGGGACTTTCTGAAAAAGCAGAGTACTTTGTTTGTGTAAAGGTTAAGCAGGGCACTAAGAAGAAAGGTATGGTCTGATGCACTGGTCGTGAACAAATATCCCTTTCTTGTTGGTAGTAGCTGGTATGTGTATTTTTGAGTGTTTTTGTCTTTAATATTGGGACATAGCTGTCGTTTCATGGAGGCATGTTGGAAGTTGCATAGATGTGTTAAAAAAAGAGAGGACACGTAGAATGCTGCTGCTAGTTTTACTATAGATGAGTTAGCTTCTGACTGGGAACTTGAGGCTGGCATTGTCGTTCATCCATAGAATCATAGAATGTACTGGCTTGAAGGAACCTTTAAAGATCATCCAGTCCACCCCCCCTGCAGTGAGCAGGGACAATGTTACCAGATCAGGTTGCTCAGAGCCCCATCAAGCCTGGCCTTGAATATCTCCAGGAATGAGGCCTCTACCACCTCTCTGGGCAACCTGTTCCAGTGATCTACCACCCTCATGTTAAAGAACTTTTTTCTAATATCCAATCTAAATCTACCTTTTTCTAATTTAAATCTGTGTCGTTATTTCTTCATGTTTATGGAGATGAGTCTTTAATCACATAACCTAACAATCTCCCACTTAAAGTAAAACCTCTCCTTGCAGAGCAAAACACATCAGTCTGGTTTACATCCTGAGAAGGCTATGCTCCTGAACCAGAAGGCTGTTCTGTAGTGTGAAAGGGCTCTTAAGCATGGGAAAAAAGGCACAGTGAGAATCCGTAGCTAGAAGTAGAAGCCAAGAAAGATTGTCAAGAGAAATCCCAACATCCAACATCCAAGTTGGGTCTGTAATGAAACAGTTTGGACTTGCAGAGCTTGATATTTAAAGGTGTTTTGTCATATAAATGCTCTTATATTTCTTTTAGAGTTAGCGTAGAATGGGAAATAGAATAGCTGCTTTAGCATGACACGACATGAGGCTGACAAGCCTGGCTGCACCCTATCTGACTCCATGAAGGGACAGATGGGACATTAGTGTGCCTCCTTCTCAGAAATGAAGCCTGTAGAGAATAGAGGAGGGATTATTTCCTTGTACAAAAAGTTATTGGATCTTCTGGGCCTCAGTAACTCCAGCTTGGCACTGTCTGCATGCACCTTTCGTTAGATCATTAGAAAACTTCAGTGTTTTCCAATTTTCAGGAGTGCTTATTGATGGAGGGTAAGAAATGTGGATGTTACTTTTCCTGGTAAGCATTCCTCTGAATTTCTTCAGAGTGGAAAGTGGCAACAAAGCCTTGAGTAGTTTAGCAATTAAATGTATTTGAACACCCATATACTCCTCTCTTTGTTTCCTGCTTTCCTGATAAGTTTTGTCTATTCATTGGAAAATTGTCATTGATACTTCACTGGAAAACTGCCTTGCCTTTTTAGTTTCCACTAACCAGCTGGGGGTCAAACATACAGAATTGCATGCAGTTTAGCTCTTGTATTTCTTGAAGGAACAAGCACTCTGTGATGCCATTTTTGGATGCTAATAAATGCATGTTTTGTTTTGTTTTTTTCTCCCACTGAACTAGGAGCAACTCATCCACAACACATTCCTGAAAGAAGCACTCTGAAATTCATTCTAACCTGGTGTCTGGAAATAAGAGCAATTCCCAAAAAGGTGTTTATGTGTTTGTTCTTTTAAAGGGCAAATCTTAGTAATTCTGGGCAAATCTTAGTAATTCTATGCTATATGGGCTCTTACAGGTCTGTCCTTGCTTTGTGTGTAGTTACCATGTTTCTTGGTGAATAATGATTGTCAGTTTGAGTGCTGCTGTTTGTACTTTATTCTGAGAAATTTCACTTCTTTATCTGACAGACTATTGAGATACTGAAATCTTTATTCCCGTTCTGCAGTAACTTGATTCATAATTAGTCTGGAAGTAAATTGAAGAGTGCTAGATACTTGGTGCCAGATAACTGGAAGGCTAACTGAACGTGACCCCATAGGCATTTTAAAGAAATTATTATTTCTAAGCAGAGGGAACCACGTATGTCAAGTTTTTTTAACTGAAAATACACATGTTGTTCTATGCAAACATACTGTAATGTCTTTTAAATTATTGTGAAGCTTTTTTTTAGCATTTCAGTAACCTGACAGAATTTAAAGAAAGATTTTTGCTTATATAGTATTTGTTCTCACAACATGTGACTATTATTTTGCTTACATTCTGTGCCTGCAAAAAAGCGGAAACTTGCAGCCGGAAGTGCATGTGTATTTCATCAAAACACATTTTAAAGATAACATTGTATGAAAGGTGAAGCTGAATCATTGTGTTGGCTTCATCTCTGAGGGATATCAGTTTTTGGAAGACCTTTTCACTCAATTTAGTGGACTTCACAGCAGAAGAGAAGAGAATCTTCCAATTGTTTCAACATTTTCAAAACTGCATTTAACAATTTTGAAAATTTGTCTCAGCAATAAGAGCAGTCAGGGAGTGCTGGCTGGGGAGTATCACAGAAGAAGCCAAAGTCTTCTATCCTGAAGTCCAGGGTAATGAGCTTGCCATGCACCCTCTTTGCTGCTGTAAGGGTCTTGAGCTCCACTGTTCCATGGTCACTGAAGTCAAAGCTGCCCTTGAGCTTCACATTCCCCACCAGTCCCCCCCTTGTTGGTGAGAACAAGATCCAGCATAGCACTTCTCATTGGCTCCTCTGTCATGTGGAGAAGGAAGTTATCATCAACATATTCCAGGAACTTTCTGGATTGCTTATGCCCTGCTGTGTTGTCCCTCCAACAGATATTGGAGTAGGTCCTCATGAGGACTAGTGCTTGTGAACATGAGGCTGCTCCTATCTGGCTATAGAGCGTCTCATCAGCTCGGTCTTCCTGGTCAGGTTGCCTGTAGCAGATCTCCACTATAATGTCACCTATCCCTGCCTGCCCTTTAAACATGACCCACAAGCTCTTGGTCGGCTCCTCATCTTCCCTGCCTGTCCTTTCTAAAGAGCCTGTGTCCTTTCATTCCAGCACTCCAGCTTGGCAAGCCTATGACCAAAGATGCTCTTCCCCTTCTCTGACAGATGGACACCAGCAGCCCCCCGTAGACCAGAATATCACCCAAGCCAGTTTTTATAACCTGTCTGCTTTATTACCTGTTCAGTATAGAATAGGCTTTATGTAACTGTACTCAAAACTCTTGTCTGGAAGCTCAGTTTTTGGGCACACTCAAATTATTTTCTGAGTGCTCTTTTGAAAAGAATATGTCCTCTGATTGCACTTGGTCGTTTAGATCACTTTTCTTTTATGCACTGTATCTATTTCCACCTTGCTTTTGAAAAAAAAAACCTAACTATTTACATCTGATTTTAACTTTATCTTACAGTGTTCAATTTAATTTGCCCTTAAGAAAATCTTGCAGTACTATTACGTAGGCATAAAGCATGGAATAAAACACCACAGCGACATTTATGTGACTCATTAAATACCATACTTTATTTACAGTAATACCTTTTCTAAGACTTTTAATTATTTCTTTCCTGGCTTCTGTAACTTAGCAAATGGTGTTTTCTCTTGAATTAATTTGTGTTATGGAGCTGTTTATTTAACCAATTTGCAAATACATAAACAAGGAAGTCTTTCATAAATTTAGGATTTATCAGGGAATGGGTTGTGTTTATTTATTTGTCTTGCCCCCACTCAGGCTAAACAGGATTTTCTGATCTGCTAGCTTGTCCCAGGCATTAGAGGAGCAGCCAGAAAAAAATAAATGAAAAAAAAAATTAAATTTTTCATAGTAGGTGAAAGTGTGCATTGGAAAATAAATTGTATTATCCATTAATCTGTCAGGTGACTCCTTCCTGTCCTCAGGCATCCCAAGTTTTTTCCCAGATTTGTGACCATTTTCCCAAATGGACAGGTTTTTTTACCCTTCAATCTTTTTTCTTCCCTGCAGGCATTTTTACGAGCTCTTGTAGAATGTACCAGTGATGTGGGAGAAAAACGGAGGCTTCAAGAGCTTTGCAGCAGACAAGGAGCCTCTGAGTACACACGCTTTGTTAGAGATGCTAATGTTTGCTTATTGGATTTACTTCATGCTTTTCCAAGCTGCAAGCCTTCACTTAACCTGTTAATTGGTGAGTGAGTTAGGTTTAGTTAGATTTAGTTTCTGGAAATGTGTCAGACTGAATGTTGAGATTCACAAGAAAGGGGAATAACTGTTCAGTTAACCGCTTTAGAAGTATTATAGTATCCATAGTGATAAAACTAAAACTATTGCTAGGGAACAAAGCTCTGTTTTCCAGTTTGTGGTGTGTGGCCTTCATTCTGCAAACACTTAGGTACCTACCTGTGCTTCAATTGATTCTGGATGGCTCCTGTGCATAAAAATAAGCAGGTGTTTGCAGGATTAGAGTCTTCAAGCAACAGTTCATCAACTGCTTACAATTAAAAAAGACATATTTTTACAGCTCCTGATTTCCCTGCATGTTCTTTTCCTGCTCTTTTACTTGTTAAAATGGAAAACTTTTCCCAGTATATTTGTATTTATGTGTTGTCCAACACACTTACTGTGTTCCTGATATAAAACATGAGTCCCAACTTTCACCATCTCAAATACATCTGGAAGTTCTGACAGTTATTTTCAAGATTAAATAACAGAATGTCTTAATATGTTTAATAAAGCACAAAAAATGCTTTTTATGTTCCTGCAATCGTCTTCTCCATGCCTGCCTCAAATCTTTCCTTCTTAGTATACTGTGGGGATTTAGAAAAATAAATGCACACTCTGCTCCACTTCATACAAGTACATGAATTTTCACAGTGCAAGCAAAAACACTTAGCTTTTCAAAAGTGGTATGGAACTTCCTGTAAGAGCTGAACTGAATAAACGAACATTTTGAAAGTTTTTTTAAATGTGTTCCCCCAGGGAAATAATGGTCTGAATGGGCTTAGTGTCTTCTTTAAGTGATTTCACTGAACTAGCTTTTCTTATCTCTGACTTGCAACTATGTAGCAGAGCATCTTTAAAATGTGTCAGGGTGTCCATGCACTGGCTGTGACACTTGCTAAAGAGTGTTACGTGTGGAAAACAACTGTAAAGCAGTTTAGCTGTATGTTACCCTGTCACTCCACTGTGTGTTTTCTGGCATTCGCTATGCCCAGTTTTTCTGGTATTACTCACTTAGTCACACTTCCCCACCACATTTTTCAGTTAGCGATGTGTCTGTGCACCTTACAGTTGTTTAAGTGACCAAGAACCCCATAAATTAACAGCTGTCATCTTATTTTATGGGTTCTCTAAAAGATGTTCCACAAAGTATAAACAACATTCGAAACAGAGTTCAGGTATAAATAGCTTATTTCAGGACCACAAATACTGGATGTTAATAGAGTAAAATTAGTTACATTATAATATACTTGTAATCTGCTGTAGTGTAAACAGTCATTATATGATATTTTAATTTTCAATGGGTGAATCATATAATAAATGATGCTTTCTTGGTTTTTTTGTTTTGGTTTGGGGTTTTTTTTGTGGTTTTTTTTTGTTGTTTAATGTTTTTTTAAATTTGTTTTTCAGAACATCTTCCTAAGTTACAAGCCAGATCCTATTCTGTGTCAAGGTAATGAAATATTCAAATTATATCTTCATAGTAATTTAGGTGAACTTTTTTTTCAAGTTTGTGTGTGTGTGTTTGTGTCTGTATTACGATCTAAAGAAGAAAGAGAAGAATGAAGGATAAAACCTGTTGTAAAAAACTACAGGGTTTGACTGTTTCAGACAATGTTGTTTTGAGTGTCTGGCAAGACTTTGGTAGAGTGCTCAAGAGCAAGCTCACACAGATGTGAATCTGGTAGGAATTTGGATTTTATTCTGTAGGCACTGGCATCTGAGTCCAACCTTAAGATGTTTTCTAAGTGTATATAAATACCACACAGCTGAACACTGAGAATCTTGATTCAGTTGAGGTAGTTTGGGCTGCAGATTGACCTGGTATAAGATTGTACAGCTGTCTCTCAAGTTTTGTTTTTGGTTTTTTTTGTTTTTTTTTTTTTAAATACTTCTGTCATTGCAGTTCGAACCTATATCAGCCAGGAAAACTGCATTTCACATTTAACGTCGTCGAGTTTCCTGCCTGTCCTGCTAGACCAGTGTCACGGAAAGGATTATGTACAGGCTGGCTTGCTGAGTTAGTTGCACCTCTACTGCACCTCAATAAAAACACTGTGGACACAAAAGGAGGAAGCTCTTCAACTGAAAAGGTATTAATATTAGATCTAAACTCCTTAACCATTACATTTATGCATGTTTGAAAGAACTGCATGTTTCTTTGTCTGCTGCTCTGATGTAATGCAGGTGTTTTGGCAGTATGCATCTTCAATTACAGTTCTACCCTGCTTGCAAGATTACCATTCCCTCCATAACGTTGACATTTGGAATTACATTGCTAAGTTGCTAAACTCAGGTATCCATGAGTAAAACATGAGTAATGAAACTTCCTATTGCTGAAAAGCTAGAGTCGTTTTCCACCCCACTGAAGTCTTAAGCAAGTCTTGGAAGATGTTCTCATGGACTAAAATACCATTATGCAATTATATGATTATGGCTGTTAGTTTTGTAGGATAGATGCACATGGTCACTTCCAGGAAATGGTGGTAGATAATAGTGGAGAAATCATAAACCTCTTGCTTGTCAGGTCTCATACAGTTTGCAAAGGCCAAGTTACTGAATGTGACACAGGGACAGTCTTCTGTGATATTTCTGATGTGCATCAAAGATGGTTTGACATAGTGGGTGTTATCAGGAGAAAGTAATTTTTTTTGTCTCTTTTTGTGGTAGAGAATCTGTGTAATTAATTGGTTTCAAAGTTATTAGGTTTAAGCTAATTATTCAAAAAAAATTAATTTTGGTATATAATTAATGTGGCGAAAGAAGTACTGCAAGTCTAATCTATATTTGATTAAGAAAAATGGAAACAAGCATAGAATTTGATTACAAGAAAACTGTGTCAATAATTCAAGATGTTGATCTGGCAAAATAGAAGGAAAACCTGTACAAGTTACCTTAATTTTTTAAAACTAATTTAAAAACCAAGCTGACTAATAAGTGCATCATATATCTTAGTCCAGAATTCAATGTTCTCTTTATTTAAAGTGTAATTGATTTGCAGTATATTAAAGATCAAACATGAAAAAGAGGTGGAACAAAAAGAATAAAAAGGATTATTACAAAATGAGTCTGAATAAAGTTCAGAACTATTTTCATCTGCTGCACAAGCTAGAATTCAGCATAGATAAATGTGTAGTAGTACATACAGATTGCAGAAATATGTGAAATACCAATATGAAATAGATGAGTGTGATCTTACACAAAAATACCTTGGATTAATTGAAAACACTTTACAGTATAAATGTGTTTACTATTTGCAGTTGTTTTTAAAGGAATGACCAGTTTGGAATCACTAATAGAGAAAATAACCTCCTAACTCAAGTGTGGTTTGAAGTAGTAAGTATAACAGAAATACAAATATTGCCCCCTGCAGCAAAAATGGTACTATTTTTTATCTTCGTCAAGCCAGAAAATTAATGCTGTTTAACACTGTAGTATCTATTGCGAATTAAATAAGGAGTAGGGCTAAACTACTCAGACTTACAGACAAAAGTGTAAATAACTTGATCTAGCGCTTCACTCCTTCCTTAAACTTGAAAATAAATTTAAATCCTTTCATAATTAATATGCAAAATATATTGGATGTTTACTTATGACTTTAATGGGTGAAACTGTGCTGTGGCTGCTGCTGAGTGTTGAATAATCTTCTAAAGAATTAAAAATAGTCATCTCTTGTTTTCTGTATGTTAGCCGTGCCTCAGAGAATAGTTGTGTAGCTCCTATGAATGTCATATTTAGGCTTCCTTTCAGACACAGATCTGAAGACCAGAATTAATCAGTGGAATGATGTGAACCGTTTTCCAAGGTCTCTGAGCATTTATCTGCCTCCCTTCACCCATATACATGTTAGGAGATTTTGTAAAACTTTCATGAAAATTAAGAAAGCAAGCTCGGTATCAGTAGACTTCAGTTCACTACAAACAAATCCTTACCTCCAGTGGAATATTTTTAGATTTCCACAGCATTAAAAAAAAAAGTTGAGTTGTCTATAATAGCAATAAAGTTTACTTCCTTTTGAGTACCAACACCAATTCTGTGAATTTTGTTAGCAGTGTTCCCCTGTTAATTCATGATGTGATAAACTTTCATACTCAGAAACTCACATCTGTGCTGTTTTACCTAATTTTTCTAGGTTGATTAATAGGTCTTTAAGTATGGTGTGTTTTTTTGGTTTGGTTTTGGTTTTTTGTTTGGTTGTTTTTTGGGTTTTTTCTTCAGAAACTCATATGAAATTTTATTTGAGATTTCTGTATGGCATTAAAAATAAACTCTGAAGCTCAGGATTTGGAAGGGTGTGTGGACCCATACACTATGTAAATATCCTGAAGGTTCTAAAATGTTCATGGCGTTTTCACTGCTTAAGAATATTCTTCAACTGTATTATATCTAATTTCATTTTAGATATCTATTTTTGCTCGTCCAAACAATACTTTCCACTTACCTGCAGACCCATCTGTCCCATTCATGATGGTTGGTCCAGGAACAGGAGTTTCACCATTTATTGGTTTCCTACAACATAGGTATGTACCAAATTGTTACCTGGAAAGCAGCCTTTTTATGTTGAGGAAAATACAACCTCAGATTTTGAACACAAATACAGTTAATATTTCTAATTTTTTTTTCTTTTTATTTTTTTGCAACATTGTTGTGCTGATTAAAAAGACATTAATTTTGATTGGCTTAACTTTGACATTCAAAATTCATTTCCTTCAGAAGTGGCATCTATATTAAAAGCCTTGCCATCCTGGATGTTGAGTTTCTCCAACATTCCCCTATTTCTGTGTGATTACACATTTTGATGTTTTAAGGCTAGGAGTCTAGCACTTGAATCCTCAACTGGGCATTAATCTTGGGTTTTGTGGGTTTGTATTTGAGGGAAGGCAGATCTTTTTTTTTCCACCTTCCAATTCCAGAAGCATAGTTTTGAAAGGCAAAGAGATGCTTGTTCAAAAAGTGGCAGGTACCTCATCACCAAGAATGTGTAAAACCATGATGTTTCAAAGGAAACAAAGAATGGGAAGAGTGGAATATTTGGGTGGGAATAGTTTCAAGTTTTATAGGTAACCAACACCTCTTGTATCATTCCTACAAGGCTCTTTCACTCCAGCAAGATTTCAGTTTCGTCCATCCTGTCACAATTAGTTTTAAACCATTTTATTTGAGAGAAAAGTGAAAATTTGACATGATGTTTCTGACTTCATGCTTCCGCTTTAACCAAATCATTATGTACCATCCTTGCTCATTAGTTTTAACCTTCAAATACACCTTTATCTCTCAGAAGTATTTTGCATTTTATTTTAAAGGATACATAGCATTTCGTAAGCATTTGATCAATGATAAATAACATATCTCAAAATATAACTAGAAAGTTGCAGCTAAAACCTCTATAAAGTGATACCGTCAGCATTATTTCAAGAAAATGCAATAACTCTTCTGATGATATAGCAGTAAATAGATTGTTATTCATGAAGTCTTGCAGGTTTCTTCAGGTAAATGGAAAGTGTGCTAAAAATGTTTTTTCCCAGGTGTTTTTACAGGCTTTCAACTGTGGGATAAAGGGAGTGTTCTCCTTATTCAGCAGTCAGGATTGTTTTCTGAGATGTTTGCAAGAGTCAATTTTGACTATTCTGATACAAAACTGTGGCAAAAAAAACAAACCACTGTGAAGTAGATTGATTTTGAACTGGGCCAAAAGTGGGTATTCAAGTAAATCAGAGAAGAGGGGTTTGGCCTGTGATTTGCCATATTCTGTTTCATGTGTCTGCCAGTACGGAGGTTTATTAAAGCACTACTTAGAATGAAAATTAGGTTACAGATGGTTTAGATTCTACACTTCCTAAAACAGGATTGGATTTACATGCTATCAGTACATTTATTTTTTGTTTGTTTTTTTGTTTAGGCAGAAGCTCAGAGAAGAACACAAAGACCAGGAATTTGGAGAGACATGGTTGTTTTTTGGTTGTCGGCATCAAGATCGAGACTATTTGTTTAAGCAAGTTCACTGTTAAATATTGATTTTGTATTCATAAGAAAATGCTTATCTCAGAGTCATTACTAACAGTTTTTATTGCCTTTCAGAGATGAGCTCAGATATTTTCTTGAAAATGGCACATTAACTCATCTTAAGGTTTGTTTCTCAAGAGGCTTTTCAACTGCAGAAGTAGCCCCACCTAAATATGTGCAAGATGTCATTAGGCTTCATGCAAAGGAAGTTGCCAGAGTCCTGCTCAAAGAGAGAGGACACTTCTATGTATGCGGGTGAGTAGAGTGGAGATGGACTGTCTCAGAAAGAGAACAGAGTCAGCAGAAGCTTGAGGCTTTAGGAAGACTTAGAGCTGTCTGAAAGAAAGGACCAACATTTTGCTGAAATAGCATTCCCTGTATAGTCTAGAAGGTATAGCTTATAACCACATAGTTCCACTGGTTGCTTCAGTCACTTATTATTTCTTTTTCTTTTTTCAGTATTCAATTAAGCTATAGGAGGTTTCAAGCCAATAGATTTCTCTTGAGAAAATGAGATACCTGAATACATGTGATGATAAACTGCACAGTGGTGAGATAGCAGCAGTCTTCAGCTGTGTTGCAGACTTGGATGGGCCAGAATGCTAAAGCTCTGTGATAGTAATGTATTTTAAAGTGGAAAGTTTTATATCCTTACCTGGAGTTTTGAGATTTTTGCAAGTTTGTTGATAAATGGACAAGCTGTTTGAATTTGGAGCCTAATGTCAATACTTTCTCCTTCAAGAATAAATGTCAGCTATCTGTATTAAAAATAGCATTATTAGTAAGTGAGGGTTTTCGGGTTTATTTTATATTGAAACTATATAGTGATATAATAATAAAAAACACTTCAGCAGGTTTAGTTCTCCCTAAAATCAAACAATTATTCTGTGACAGCTCAACTGGGGTTCCAAGGTTGTTGTTCTTAGAAATTACATGCTGAAAACTTTGTGATGTTTGATTGAGAGAAACCCTTGTTACTGTCAGTGCTCAGCTACATGAAAACTCAGGGAGAATCTTGCCGTACAATATGCAATCTGTATTTGAGTTTGGGATCTCCTTAATGTCTCTTTTCCAATAGTATCCTGCCTCTGAACCTATTGATAAATGGAAAAATACACTATTTTGCATTTTTCTCCTCTATTTTTTTTCCTCAGAGATAAGAAGCACATGGCTGATGGTGTAAGTGATGCTGTAGTGGACATTTTAAGCATGGAAATGGAAGTTGACAAATTGGAAGCAATGAAAACCCTGGCCATGCTTCGAGAAGAAAAACGATATTTGCAGGATGTTTGGAGCTAAATATCTAGCTTTTCCTATGCCTTTGTAACCCAAAAGATTTTGTTTCACACTCATACTTTTGACTAAAAGTTATTGTTAAAAGTGCTGTCTGTAGTCACACAAGTAGTCACACAGGTCTTTCTCTGTTGACCTTTCAAACAGCAATATGACACTTTCTAAATGACAACAAACCAGATTGCCTGTTGAAGCGTATGTTTTTTTAATGATGTTACATAGTAGACTCGGTGCCTTGATTCTCCTGTTTCTCTCATGTAGAAAGAAAAAACTTCTGCACTTGTACAACTGTATTTACATTTCATCATTTATTTTTTTCCTATAATGTATACATAAAGAAGCTACAGAGTAAATAGCATGTTACACACTAATCTGTGTCATCAAATACATTACTGACTTGCCAAGATTTATTTGAACATGTATTGCGTTTGCATAGTAAGGTTTGGTAGCTGGAGGCTATAGGGGTGGTTTCTGTAAGAAGCTGCTAGAAGCTTCCTTGGTGTCCAGTAAAGCCAATGCCAGCCAGCTTCAAGACGGAGCCACCACTGGCCAGGGCTGAGCCAATCAGTGATGGTGGTACCACCGCTGTGGTAACATATTTAAGAAGGTGTGGGCAAACATGTGATGAACTGACCACAGCCCCCATTCTTTGTAGGTAGACAAAACTGGGACTGAAGTTAAGCCCGTGTGTGTGTGTCTCTGCATGAGGCAATAGGGGAGAGCAGGGTTCAAGTCCAGTTAGTGGGTGGACTGTGTGTCTAAGCCCAGGTACTGGTGGGATCCACTGTGAATGCATCTGTCAGTGTTGGTGGGACCCATGTTACACATATGTATGTATGTATTTTCCATTAATGACCTTTAGTCTGGTCAGCTGGAGAGAGGAACCACTGCTGATTGGACATGGAGTCATTCCCAGTTCAGGTGATACAGACTGACGTATGTGTGCATAGCAGGGAACATTCTTAGCCTTGAATTTCATGCCCGAAAGATGCTGAAAGAAAGCACGTTTAAATGTATTATTAAATAAAATAAACCCCAAGCCTATATTTGCCAAAGCCTAGTGGTTTGGGTTTTTTTTTCATATTTCACTGTCTGATATTTACTGCATCCAGTCTAACAGAAGATGAGGCCAAATGTGGGAATGCGTATATTTTCCTATAGGTGAGGCCACACAAATTCTGTAGCAGATGTTGTGTGCCTGCTTCCCCATGCCCTGGTTTCACAGATGACTGTGCATGTGTACAGGGCTAAGCAGATGTTCACTGAAGTCATGAGCCATTGCTACTCCTGTGATATCCTTTTTACTGTCCTGGTAAGCATAGCTTTATCGCTGGCGATTAACTGCTGCCATCATCTCTTCAAGCCACTATGAAGTGGTTAGTTAAAATGGTTTTTGTTTTATTTTGTTTTTTTATCTGCCTGCGGCAGTCATGCTGGATATCTGGCCAGTGTCAGACACAGCAATACATCTTGTGCCCTTCTACAGACTCCAGACTGGAGGTCTCTGAAGCCCAGGTACTGCTTAGCTTATACTCAAAAATATGGCAAAATCATATTGTGGAGTTCTGTTTGTTTGCTTGTTTTTTTTCCACAAGATCTATTTTTTATTGTTCCCATCAGCTGCATCCACTGTTAGATGTTAGGTTCAGATATGTCCTGCTTTTACAGAGACTCAAGTCTCCTGCAGCAGGATATTTCTTCTGGCAGAAGTGTCTTCCTCACTTGACCTTTCTTTCTTTTGTAATGATTTTAATTTTTTTCTCTTGTGCTTTTAGATTATTTTTTTTAAATAGAGCACGGCAGTGGTAATTATTTTCCAGTAAGGCTTTTAAGAACATTTACCAGACAAGTTACATTTTTCAGTTTTTATTCAGCTGGTTAAATACCATCAGGACACTGAAAATGTTACTATTCCGTTATAGTCAATTAAAAAAAAAATCCAGTTCTTCTTCTTTGATGTTCTTCAATTTCCTGCTTATTCCTTGCAGTCATTCATAGGGCAGGAGATAAGGAATGCTGAAGAGTTAGTGGCATCTGCACACATTTGACATGAACTCTTTGATTAGCCAGTGGCTTATTGTGCTGTTAGTTACTGTAAATACTCTAAAAATCCTAACTTTTTTGAAGCCATCCCTGAATGTTGTGCAAATACTTCTCCAGCAGTTACATTTTATGCTGCCTAATGGCAATTGCTATTAGTGAACAAGGATGTGTTATCACATAAGCCATTTTGATAACATACACTGCATGTTTTATTTAAAAGTTATCGTGTAGCCTTACTAATACTACTTCCTAGATGAGAGTATTTCTGTACTGTTGAAGATAGAAATACTTTGTCAGGTTCCCTGCTTGGCTAAAGTAGTGCCCATGGTGGATATGATATCAGATGCCTATAGCTGAAGACTTGATGCTTCTTAAAAGCTTTGTCAGCACCATGCCATAGGTAATTTTAAATGTATCTGACTCACAAATCCTCTGCTTGAATAGACAAATTCAGCTGCAGCTGTAGATAGTGCTAAATTCCACTTAAATAACCAGTTATATTCAGTCCATTATTCTGTAGGTGATTTTTTTTTTCCGAAAGAACATTGATAACAAACAGGTATGAAATGACCTGCTTAAAGCTCAACTTCAAGCTTTATGGTTCACATGAGGTCACAAGCATGCAACTTTTATTTTCTGTAATGTAAATATGGATATTCTCATTGCATATTTATGCATTTAGTAATCTGCTATGTTGATGGTCTTGCACAACCAATTTATTAGCATCTCAGGTTCAACAGATGTCTCTTGCATAAAAAGGACCTTTTTTTCTTTATTTTTTTTAGTAGCTCTGTCATCCTGCGTCTCAACCAGTCAGCTTCACATTTTTTCCTACTCTTCAAATGTTAGCTTTATGCCTCCGTCCGTTTCACTCTAGTTATGCTTCATCTGAGTTGGGAAGGCCGACAGTGAATCCACTACTCCGATTTCAGACATGACAGTGATTCTATAATAACAGAATATTTTCAGTATTATTTTCTATCCTGTTTCTTGGGGTGTTGTGGAAGAAAAAAAAAATGGGAAAATCACTCCATGCCCGCTGGTGATTATGGGAAGAAAATAGCATCACTAAAAGTTATGATCTACAAGCCCTGGTCATTTATGGTGAATTGAGAGACGAATCTACATTGGCAGAGTGATAGGAGCAATTCATTTGGAACTGAAAATTGAGCTAGTTGATACAATGGTTTAATATAACAGCTATGGACTGTTTTAATGAATCTTGAGAGTCTGCTATCCCGTTGAAGAAAATGTGTAAATATAAAAAGCTGCTCAGTATTATAAGAGTTGCCTATCATAAAAAAAAATCAAAATACTTTGAAATTCATGGCAAAAGCAGTATGTCAATTTATTTCATCTCAAAACCCTATTCAGATATGTTCCATATTGAAAAAATCGGATTTTTATTCAAATGCAAATTACAGCCTTGAAAAGTTGATTCAGCACCACTACAAATTACATTCACTTTCATTAGCATTTGAATAAATGCTCTACTTCTGGTGGAAAAGGTTTGTCACAGTTGACAAAGCACTCAAAGCCAATTGTGCTTAATAAAAAAGAAAAGGTTCTACAGTTGGTTTGAAAACAGCAGTTTTGTAAGGCTCCATCAGTCAGGGATATTAATTTCTAATCTGCTTTTAACTCTATTGCTTAGATGATCGATTAGATTTCCTTAACTTTGTTTTTTTTCTTTTTTAAAAATGCATTTTATTGTAACTTACTAGAAGATCAGCGGGGCTGTTTCCTGTACTTTCTCCTCAGTGGTAGGAAAATGGCATTTTTAATTGTTTTTCAGTTGTTGTGAGAAAACACTGTCAATTGCCCGCGATTTATAAATACTACCAAAGCAAAACAGAATTTTGGGGGCTATGACTACCCAGCATTGGTGGGCAGGGCCAGATACTGAAACAGGCACCTGCACGTACACGTATCTCTTCCTGTGTGTTTGTACAAGCTGCCCTGTCTTCCAGTTACGTGTTGGCTCCTTGCTCGTGATTCTTACAGACAGCTGCTTCTCGAGACTAAGATGACCTTGCACCCTTTTGGTGGGGACTGATTCCTACAGAATAAGCTATTCTTTATGTTATCAGTACTCATTTCTGTTTTCTGCAAAGATGAGAAAGGAGCAGTATATGAGCTATCGAAACTATGGACAGATGAACACCTTGAGGCTCTTGGAAGACACCGTTTTCAAGGCAGAATCCCTTTCCTTTTTTTCATGTTACAGTTTCTAAACATGCTAGGAGTCAGCAGTGGAAGAACTTTTTCTTACATCTTGCTGTGTATTTCAGAAATGATTGCTATAAAATACTCCTTTTTTAATAGGACAAATACTTTGTTTCTTAATGAATTGATTCTGTGTCTCTGAACTCATACCAGGGAATTTCTGCAGATTCTGGGTTGTCCTCTGCAGAGGATATGCCCTTCTTTGTCTCTGACAGACCATTCAGAATAGAGAAAGAGATGGAAATATTATTGTTTTCTCTAGCACTGATACTGGTAAAGTCCTATTGAATATGATGCAGATAGCTATGTCATCCTTTGGGTTCATTTAATTCGTTTCAAAAATCTTCTGTCAAGGGAAACAAAAAATATAAGTCTATAATGTACATGCTTCCAGCACTGGTTGTGTGTAAGATGACAGCAAATGAATGTGCATCCTCTTTTTCCTGTTCTTATCATCACCCACATGGTGTGTATGTGTAGAAATCAGCCCCCGGCTAGCCAGTAAATAAGCAATACACAGATGCAGTATACACAGGTTTCTGTTGCTGTAAATCTGTCCATGGCATATGCATTAGCCTTTTTTTTAAGAAAGGAGAAGAGGGATCATTAAAGTGGAAATAATGTATCTGAAGAGCCATGAGTTTTAGTTTTCAGTATATTTGGTTTTCATTCTCAGTTTTTTGTCTCCTTGCTGCATGCTGGGGTTGAGATTTCTTGACAGGACACCTGCGATTCAGAGTAAACACGGCACCTTTCCTGAGACAGACTGTTCAGTTTCTCTCCGCTAGCAAAGTGCAGTAGAGGAATACAATAAAGGCAGCTCTGCCACAGGTGGAGTTGCTTTCTGAGGAAGCAGAGGATGCTTGCACAGCTGACAGCTGCTGGGGACTTCTGTCTGGGAGTCAGCTTTAATTTGCAGTTGAACTTAGATAAAAATTCTGCCAAAGTCAGCAACATGGAAAATGTGCTGAACTAACACAGTCAATCACCTGCTTTGAAGGATAAGCGCTTTCTGGCCAACTTATGTTCCCAGTGAGCTAGCGTTTTGGAGAGTCAAATGCGCGTCTGCCTTCAGTGAATTCTTTGACATCTCCAGGAGACTAAGTGCGTCCCTCAGTGTGTCCCCATGTTGCATGCTACAGGAGCCTCCTGTGCTCCTCAAATGCTCTTGCTCTGTTACACAAAGACTACAACACCGCTCACTCCTTGCCGGGGCCTTGGGCAGCTGCGGCACCAGAGAATACATATTGATGTTATTTCTAATGTCTTCCTTCTTTTAGGTGGGGAAGAATGAAAAGGGGAAAATGCTTTTGGAAATGGCAGCCTAAGTGATGTTAGAAGAAGTTATCTGACATATTTCATAGAAAGAAAAAAAAAGGATAGCTCAAATTTACTAGGGAAAAAAAAGTAAAATTGCTTTAGAGGAAGTTGTTACTCTAACTAAAATAAGGCAGAATATGATGTTATATCAGAGGTGAACAGAGATGGAACTTCTGAGCAAATAATACTGCCAATCAGCAGAAATCTGTGCTTGGGCATCAGTATGGAGTTCTTATGTCCTAAATTAGAGTTTGTGGGTGGATGGCACAACCTCTCTGTAACCCAAGTCTTTTGTGAGATCATAGTTGAAAACGTTATAATGTTAAGGGTGAAGCATAAAAGAAATCCATCGTCTCTTTATTTCTGATGATCAAACGCATGATTTGCAGTGTCCCATCCTCATTATGTCAGAGTGAATAATTATTGCTATGATCCATTGACGTCTGTTGTTTTTGTTCTAGTCTAGCTAATACCTAACATCACGTTTCTGTAAATCTTTACATTCAGTCCATTCCACTTACCTGCCCTTACCTATATATTTCTCTACTCTCTTGCCACAGTTTTATTTTTACTGATTGCATCAGAGAAAGAATACAAGAACTATAGCTAGTTTTACTCTTTTATTTTTTGTGACTGTGTTCTTTGTAATATTCCTGCTCATGTGGACATGCCTCAATAGCACTGGTACCACACAAACAGAGAGACAACCAGAGGGAATCCACATAAAGAGATACCCATTGTGATGACCTTTGTAACGAGAGTTGAAAGTATCGTGACAGTGTTCAGAAGTAAATAAAAGGCCACTTAAAAAGAAAACGGTAGGAAAGAAAGCAAAATGAAGCTGTCCATTGATTTAAGTTCAAAACAGTTTTAGAAAAGCTGAAAATTATTGCAAAGTCTAGAAACTGTTTAACAAATTTAACCTCAAGCACTTCTATTTATCATTTTTGGCTGGTAGAATTAGCTTCATTTCAGAAGCAAAGACAGATAGACTTCTTGATTTATTATATAATTTGGCTGAGGCCTGAAATAGCCTCTTAAAACCCTTGTAGCAGAAATCTTTTGTATTGACCTGTGGGAGAATTGATCTCCAACAGAAGGTAAAGCAAATTCCTAGTGTAGCCACAAAGTCACACCTTACAAAAGAGATTCATCAATCTTGATGCTCTGTTTAATTTTCTTTTTAAGAGATATAATCTTTTGTAGTGAAATGGCTGTTAATAAGATGTCAAAATAAAACCCTCATCATTGAGTTTGAAAATGCAGCAACTTGTTTTTCAAAACTGGTGGTTTTGTTCTAAGCTTGGATCTATGCTTTTAAGTCTGGCTTAACTGTAGGGTTTAAGTTAGACAATTGCAACAGCTAAGAAGGGAGACAGCGATAACATTTGTGAGCCGGAATTCTGGGTCTGTGTGGGTTTTAGTTAAGGGAAACCTTGATGAATGTTCATGCTTATGCTCTCCCAAAGATAGATACTTATCAGAGCTTGTCAGGATTCTAATTGTCACACTTCTAATTGTCTTGGATGCACTTAGAAATTTGACCCTGTCCTCAGCCTCTTAGCAGTTGA